>NW_010546850.1:54917-89538 GCF_000687285.1 Phaethon lepturus
GTAAAAATGCTGACAGCTCTGCCCTGTGAGGATGGCATATTGTATATTTCAGAAGATGCTTTTTATCTCACAGAAACAGCAAAATTATCATATGACAGAGCAGTTGCCATGGCAATTACACATTTTATGTCAAACAGCAAAATGCAGAAAGGTCTAAAACTCAGGTAAAACTCAGGCACGGTTTCTACTACCAAGGGGTGACTTGAATTTCTGTCACCCACCACTGAAAAACCCCCTTTTCCTTATTTCATGTAGCACACAGAATAGACACAATGCATGAGACATAGCTGACACAGTCAGGCAAAGAGGAAACTGGGAAGTAAAAAAATTAGTAAGTACGTGGAATTTACACAGAAATGACATTGACTAATGCATTTAGCTTGTTCTCAGTGCAAGAGAAAAAAAAAACCAAAATAAAACCGTAAGAGCACAAAGAGAGAAAAAGACATATTAATTATTATTATTATCATTACTGACAAGTACGCCAAAGCTCTACATGCAAAGCACTCTCACCAGTCAATAAGGAGTTTTTCCCAAGTAGGAACTGAGATACAACCACATGTACTTTCCAACCACTCAGGCCAACAGCTAAGGAGGAGGGATCCCCTGCGTGTTACAGGAGCTCCGCACCTGCTGAGTTCACCCATGTGACAGTCAGACCACCACACCATGCTTATTCTCCCCCGCAGAGTCCTTTCCCAGGTATCCATGTCCCACCTGGTCTCTACAGACCTGTGCTCTGTAGGAAGTGCAAACTGCCAGCTCCTTACTCCACCCCAACACCACAGAGCTGCATTCATGTGCAAGTCAGAGCAAGAGCAGGGGGATGTTGCTCTCACCAACATCAGTGTGACCTCGTAATGAGACTCTCGCAACAGCTGCCCTTTATGCTGTTTCAGCCTTCCCCTACGAAATCCCATCACCATACAAGAGCAGAGTGGTATATTTCCTCAAGAAATGAGGGGGTGGTTTTGACCCCTCTTTGAACTGAAGACCCAAAGAGTTGGAAACCTTTGGTTTTCCTCTGCAGGTGCCGTGGAAATGTTCTTCACCTCATGCATGCAGCAGTCTGCTAGCTGAGCACAACCCTGGAGCAGCAGAAGGTGAATCCTCCTCCAAGCTCCCAGGAGAGCCAGAGGCAGCTGCTATCCCGTGCCCTCACAGCCATCCTCACCTCCAGCTCCGGACGGGTTAAACTAGTGCAAAACTATGCCTGCAGATCCAGCCATATGAGGAGACAATACTGACGCGGGCCTGAACAACCACAGGGGCATGGCAAAATGGCCTGCAAGGAACGATAACTTTTCCTTCCTCCACCCTCTGTTCTCTAAAAGTGCCCGCAGCAAATGCTGTACTGATGTGACGTACAAACTCACCCTGGGGGAAGGCTAGTACAGTGCCCGTGCAACCAGCTTACCCTGTGGTTAAGCTCTCTGCTCACAGGGTTTGACCCAGAGAAATATTTCCGAACACTCAGTCCTCCCCTCAAAAAGCCTGACAGTCGAAACAAATTTAAACAGATTGTCTTTCTCCTCTTCCAAGGAGCAAAAGCTCAAGCACTTTGGGTTGTTTATGCTAAGCCTGATTTTATAACTTCCCAGATTTTTCTGGGCCTCTTAGCTTCTAAATAATTTGTTGCAGCTACGTCAGCATTGCAGATACCGGCCAGCCAAAAAGGAGAAGTCAGTCAGTGATGCTCAGAGCCAGGGGTGAACCACGCCGGTGCCCAGCAACCAGCACGCACAGGCAGCCGTCAGGGACCACCAGCCATCCTATCTGCCCCGTGCAGGTGAGACTGTGCCTCCTCACTGACGAAATCCCCCTGGCACCGCCTTACTCCTCACCAAATACATATTCCCACTGGGCTCACCAAATCTATTTCATGGAGACAGGTGTGTTGTGGTTTTGCTCAGCGGAGGGCAGGTCTCTAAAGCCTTTGCTGTGTGCCAGGAGGAGCTGCCCTCCACTGCTGGCATCCAGGTCTATTCCTCTAAGACACAGAAAAAAAAAAAAAAAAAAAAAAAAAAAAAAAAAAAAAAAAATTTACACATTTTCACTGCCAAACCCTGTGCCCAGTGGTGGGGTCCAGACACAGTCCTCTGGATAGCTCTCCACACACTGGTGATGTCCCATCCCTTGACCTCCACTGTGACTGAAGGACACCTGTGAGTGTCCTTCTGTTGTACCACTGGTACTGTTGGTACCACAGTGAAAGAGAGAAGCATCAAGCAATTAACCCTCAGTTATATGGGTATCAATCCAACAGCATAGTTTGCCAAAAAATTTGCTCTTTGATGGGCGCCAGAGCCACACCTTCAAGAGCCCATCTGAGAAACATAAAATGCGCATAACGTGTCCCCAGAGGTAATTATTCCAACAGCTGCCTGCAAGATCTTTATTAAGGACACTACAAAGAGGGGATTTGGTAAAAAAAAACCAAAACAAGACAGTGTGACAACTGGTCTAGAAAACTGATAGATTTGTCATCTAAACCCATGGAGACAGCTCTCCCTTTTAAGGCTGAATGCCGTTCCTTGTGAATTACACTGAGAAAGAGCAGCGGAGAGCCAGTGTGGCACAGCATTTAACAGCAGAAGTGCTAGGCTCTATTTGGTCAGGACTTTCAAAGGGAGCAAGTGAATGGCAAGACCTTTATTTTGCTATCAAGCAGCTCCCTGAAGTGAAAGAGGAAAGGCAATTTCTACTCTAGTTTCACCAAATACAATAGAAAATTCATTCAGATCTAGTTTTGTCATCTCCTACCTCTTGCTTTTGCCTGTCTATGATACATCCCTTCAGGGCTTAAATTTCTCACCAGTCAACATGACTGAACAACTTCCAAGTATCAAAAAGCTTGTAACCTTGGCAAACCCCAAAAACTTGTTATTTTTGATGGAGCAAGAAAACACTCTACAAGTCCATCCTCCTTTCATGTTGTCTCACTGCCAAATCCAAAACTCTGTTTCTTGTTTCCAAATTCAAAAAGATGAGCTACTCGATTCCTTTTGCTGTACGGTTTGATCCAAAATGCACACTTGGTTGCCTGATTGTGAATGGTCAGATGAAATTATTTTCTGATCCCCAGGCACAGCCCAAATTCTAAATATGTATTCCCCCTGCATTTAATGAGATACTTCAAATGCTGAACACCTTGTTCAGCTTTTGGCAGAACATAGATGGAGATATGAGATTGTTGCCAGGGAGACTTTCCAAACTCTAGAGTGTAGTTTCACTGATACTGTTTTCTAGCCTACATCCATAGCTGAGGTTGACAAACAACCTCAGCCCTTCCATTTTGGGGGACAAAAAGGCTTGGTACAGTAAAGCAGATTTGGTGTCCAAGCTCTGAGATCAAGATGGAAATACTACTCCTTGGTAGATTCCCAACGTACCATGTAGTCTGTGCCCATCAGGAGAACCAAACAAATGCCTTCCCCTCTCTCCCCACCTAAGTGTGAGAACTATTCTGTTGAATACTTGAAACTGAATACTATATTGTATTATATGAATACTATACTATACTTGAATATTCAAGTTGAATACTTGAAACTCCAACGTTATGGCTGTTTTCATGTAGTTTCCTCCTCCTCTGGACTGTATTTTGGGAGAGTTGACTGGAGCTGTATGATCAAGAATCACTGCTCCAGGTCTGACATATCATGACTACTGGATTTCCATACAGCCAGTGTTTAACAGCACATGACAATATTATCCACAAGTTTGTTATAACATTCCTGGCAGCTATCTTAATGACAATTACCCACAGATATTTTCAGTGTCTGACTAAAAGAATGGCACAATCCTGAAGAAGAAAGGCCTTCTTTGACTAGCAATTATACACATAACCTAATCACTTAGCTAGTAATAGATTATTTTTTTAGACACACATATATGTCACATGTATTTTTAATGACCTAGACATTATTTTTCACTAATTATATTTTAGATAGATCATAAAAGATTTTGCCCCTTTGTGACACAGTCTGTTTCCCCCCTTTTCCTTATGAAATTAAGCTCTCATTTTATAATCCACAGCAAGATCAAATATCGCATTCTCTTAACACTCCATTAGCCTTGTGAACCCTTCCACATATATCAGAGCAGTTACATTGAGCTACAGAATAGGCAAACACAATCATTTACAAATAAAGTAGCATTAGTTGCAGCCATGAATTAATAATGGAAACCCTAGACTCTTTTACCTTCACTGCCACCAAGATCTTGTCCTGCTCGGGACAGAGGTTATAGCATTCAGCCAGAAAGACTTTCCCAAAGGCTCCTTCTCCCAGTTCTCTTTTGAGAACAATATTGTGGCGCTTGATGTGCTGCACAACTGTGAAAAGAAGACAAAACAGAGGTCAGAAGTGAGCTGGAAGGCGGGGATGGGATGGGGTTCATGCTTAGCGCCACATGGAGACAGGTTTGCCTGTAGAGTGGGGCACATATCGTGGAAGGAATCAAAGTGCCCTTGTGTCATTCATTAGTGCTTTGTCCAAAAAGACCGGGTTAATATATTTATATTTGGAGAGTAGTGCATTTGCCGGATAAGAAGACATGGAATTAAGATTCACCTGGGAAAAGGCCATTTATCATGTTAGGATGACTGCTGTAGAGCATACGTAACAGTCAATGCTGCTTTTTTTAAAACATGAAGACAAAGAATCAGAAAACAAACCAAACCTTTCTCACATCACTTCTATTTTTGTACCTCTAACGATACATTAACTCTCTCATCCAAAGACAAAAACTTTTAAAATTAACCTAATCCAACCAAACAAAATGTGCCCTCTTTCAACTAAATCTGACTTATTCTCTGGTTCTCTTACCACTTGTTCAACTCTCTGTGCTTTACTGCAGTTAAAATAAGATAGAAATTTCATTCTCGCAAACATGATTTACACTATTGCTCTGAAGTAAAAGAAATAAAAGATGGACAAAGGTTTTAGACAGCATCATGGACAGAGCCTTAGTTGAACTGCTGCCCAGAATCAATTGATTCAGACATTAAAGTCCTTGAGCATTTTTCTTCAACTCATTTTACATTTTCCTTTCAGCACAAACTTCCATTAAAAGATTTAATATTTAAAAGACTCTACCAAATTTTGTAGAATACATTATCAATTTGCAATGTTCAAGCTAAATAAAGCAGCTGTAAGGGCAGTTTAACTGGCCAAGTCAACCGGCTTGACAGCTTGTGTTGCTGAAATTGTACAAAACAGTCACCATCTACTGATGAATTTAACCTCAGTGCATTTAGCTGCTTTGCAAACATTGAAATTTAGCCCTGCCTGGACAAAGCCTATTTGCAGCTTAAAACCTGAACAGAGTGAAGTAAAGAGCAGTGCAGAGGCATCAGGCTGGCTTCTGCAAAGGCATGAATCTCACTTCAGCTCCTTAACTGCAGGGACCAGGGGCTGAACCCTGCCAATAATTTAGGATATATTCAGGTGCAGACCAACCCGTGCCTCCGTGCTTGGCCACACGCCTGCTCCAAACTGGGTGACCACTTATGCAGCACTTTCCTCCATTACTAAAAGATGGAAAATGGTGTGCTGCTGGTAACAGCAATGGGGAGAAGTAGCACAGCATGTCCCCACTGCTGTCACCAGCATTTGGAGAAAGGGTCCATGGTCTACAAGAGAAAAATACATGTGTCGCACACCCTGAGCCTACAGCGATGCAACCTGAGTGCACTGCATGTCCACATCTATATATGCAGTGGGTATGGGTATATATCCACTACTGGATATATATATACATCCACTGCATACCCACTTTGTATCCATGTGTGTGCAGGCGGGGGGAGCTTGGTGCTGGAGCAAACCAGGAGCGAGAGATGTCCCCAGGCGCCTCCATCATGAGTCTACCAGGTGGGCAGCGCACCCGAGGAAAGGACCTCCACCAGACCCAGCTGGCACCTGCCAGAAACCCCCAGGCTGGCAGGAAAGCAGGACCACCATGCCCTGGGAGCAGAGTGACAAAAGCCAGCTTCTCCCCATGCCATGCCAGACCCACCAGGGCTTGCTGCTGTCCCCGCAGCTGGCGGCTGCAGGGGGGACATTGCCTGCCCACCGTCCTTGACGCCAGGCCCCCGGCAGAGGCCACGCGACCCATTAATAGCCGATTGCACATAAAATGAGACTGAAAGGTACCAATGTTTTCCACTCTTGTCAAACTCTGTCCAAGCGCAAGGTTAAGTTTTATTGCGGTGATGCATTTATATGGGTATGCTTTGTTTGGCCAGCAACCCGACCGGCTCCCCTGCAGTCAGTAGGAATTCGCTTTTTATTTTCATTTCCTCCTCAGCACTGTCTTTTCAAGTAAAGCACAAAATGCAGTCAGCACAAGACAGGCCTGAATCAAAACACACCTCTTCCCCATGGAAGCCAGCTAACAGGCATCCCTGGCCCCTGCTAATACTGGGCACAAGGCAGACAGGCGGGGAGGACCGCTGCCCCGGCACACTGCCTGAGCTCGGAAGCCTGGCGCGCCTCGTGACCTGTGCTTTAAAAGTGCTTACTAATAAATGAGTACTCCCTCCTACCCCTTGCCAAACCTGCCATTCAGCCCTGCCTCTTGGGGAACTCTTCTGTTTCTCTCTGTTTGACCAGTATCTCCAGGAGGATGCCTCTCTTCCTTCCCTAGAGAGAGAAGTTCAGCTCCACGTTGCCAGTATCACCATCTTAAAGTGTCCACAAAAGCCACAGACAGCGAGTAGGGTTGAGATCCTGTCCTACTGGCATCAGCAGCAAAACTCCAGCAGAGGCACTTTTTCACTTGGTTCTCTCCACAGCTGCCAAAGACCTGGTGATGAACACTGGTGACTCTCTGAATTTTGTGTGGGTCCTCTCCATTTTGAACCCAGCACACTCCCAATGTTGGCCCTAGCAGTATGGAGTTTTTTTGTGAAGTTCCTGGAGGACTTCACAAACAATAGAGTAAAAATAAATAAGAAACGTATCTAGTACTTCTCTGTAGTACACTTGCAGCTGCTGCTGAATGCTCTTATATAAACCAAGCATTTGAATAAACAACCCATCCCATAAGCCAAGCTGTTAAAACTGAAACACAGCAAACCACAGAAGAGATCTGCACAGAATATATTTGCAACTTGTCACGCTCTATGCATCCCTGCTACCTTTCTGAGCTGCACTGAGTTACTGAACAAATAAAAAATGACAGTGAATGTGACTAAATGGGCAGAGATTAAATAATCTAAGTAAATCAAACACATATGATGTGAAGGAAATATGAGCTAAGGAAAAAATCCGTTTAGCACGCTCAGGGCCCCAGCCATAATGACACCGTCTTCAGTGGGAGGAGATTCCAGCAGGAGATACACTGAAAAATTCAGGTCAAAATCTGCTTTCAGTTAATATCAGGATAAAGCCAATTATCTCTATTGAAGTCTAAGAGATTATCCTGGATTTACATTGAAGAAACAAAGCAGAATTTGGCCAAAGAGGTAGTATAACTGAATTACCAAAGAAGTGGTCTCATAACATTGTCTCACAGGCAAAGATACACAAACATTCAGAGGGTGGCTATGTATTTTTGTCCTTTTGACTCTAAATAGTGATTGCCTTTGAGCTGCCATTTGTACTTTTAAAAGCACATCATCCCTGGTTTAAAAGATCTCGTTTGGTTACTGTAAAAAATACATTACATTAAGCTAAAAGCTAAGTTAAGTTGAAACAAGAGAAAAATGAAACAAAATATGAAGTGAGATAGAGCAAACTAAACAAGGGCAAATGCTGAAAGAGGCTGTGGTGTTAAATAATAATCACACAGCCATGCCAACAGAAGCAGGGTCTTCCATGGATGACTGCAGGGAACTGGCTGGCAACAGGGAGCACAACTGCAGGAAAGGGCCCCTTTTCTCATCTCGAGGTCTCAGAAACACCCCACAAACAGAGCTGGACTTCTAGGTATTTCACACACTAACAAACACGTTGGTACTGGAAATAAGGCATTAAAGCCTTATCCTGCAAACACTATCTGCAGGCATGGGATGGCACTCCCCAGGTAACCTACCTTTGGTGGTGAGGCTGAACAGAGAGGGTCACACCATGTTCTGGAGTGGGTCCGAGCAAAACGGGCAACTCGGGATCACCTTACCACATTGAATTCACTGAGTTGGATGTGACTGATTCCAGCCACAGACAACAGGACATATATATATATATATATATATGTATAAGTTAAAACAGTGTTCCTGCATGTAATTAAAAGGTGAAATCTGTGACAGGGTGAAAGTGTTTTTCCCTTGGTCACAAACAATAGGTCTGAAAATTTTACTACCACGTGGCCACTACACCACCTAAGCTAATCTTCTACACAGCACTGAGCATAGTATTGAGTTAAATGACTAGATTGCCTCCAGAAAGCAGCTGTGCTAGTCTTGATTTGAAAATCTGAGCTATTCACTTGCCCTAATGTGTAACTGTTTTCATTGCTAATAAAAATGCTTGCCTTTTTCTTTGTCTCTTAATTTTTAGTTTGTCTGGCTTGCATCTCCCTCCCTTGGGAGAGTTACTCTGCAAGCTTGAGCAGCCTTTTAACGTCTGGTATTAAATATACATAATCAACACTCTTCTTGCTCTTCTTGGTAAGGCAAAGAGATGGAAGCCCCTCCCAGTAAAACATTTTCCCCAGTTTGCCAGCCATTTTCACGGCTCTTCTCTGGAAAAATTTTCAACAACCTTTTAAAAGAAGTTGTTTCCAGTTGTTTTTCCCAACTGGAAGCCATACTCTTGTATCATTCTCCACAAGGCTGTGATAAAAACATAGAATCAGCTCCCTATATCTCTGCACGTCCAAAGATCACGAGTCCTTTTAAGGCTGGGTTTCCTAAAGAGCACGAAAATTGCATAGTTATGTGGTATGCATGAGTGTGTCTCACCTTGAACACTTCACACAATTACAATACCACAGGTGCTGTAAGTTTCAGATATGAGAACAGAAGAGCAGAGGAGAGATCTGTCCTTATGGAGAGGCTGCAACATGGACTCACTGCTTGATGTACAGTAACAGCCACAGCAGACAGGGCCCATAATCACTGCTCATTAAACTACCAATACTGGAAGATCCTGTTGCATTGCATGCCCACTTAAATAATTTGCTGAGTCTGTTTTCTAGGATAGTGTTCAAAATTTTACTAGCCATACACATGTGGAACACTGCTGATGAAATGTGTTGTGCCAGGACTCTGAGAGAGAATGAGGATCTTCAAGGTGCCAAGTAACCAGGCAAGGTAGTATTATAAACATATTTACAGTTGCATTAAGAAAAAAGCAGCAGCAAAAAAGTCTCAGCTTGTGATGTGACATGAGGTGCCACAGAAAGACATTTTGCAAGTTTCTTCATTTCTTCTCCCACCATTTCTCTTGCAATTGTGGAGAGTCAACCATTTCTAAGATCTTGCTAGAAGAAACAGGTGTAAACAGTTAAGTGATTGTTCAGATAGTATCCCAAATTTGTACAGCATTTGTCATTCGCATAAAAGGAGGGGTGGAATTTCAGAGAGAATCCCAAAGCAGGAGGATACAAAATCACTACGAACAGCAGACACCAAGTCTAGCCTGATGGCCATTGGATTCTCTGCAACTCTGCAAGCTATTGACAGCGTAGAAATTTTGGCACATTGAGATATCTCTCTCTAACATGGCAATAAAAGCCAACAACAACCATATTTCTTTTTTTAACTTTTTAACCTGTCAGCGTTGCCTGGATGCAGAAATAGGCCAGTTCAGTTCTGAGAGCATATTTCTGATTATTTGATGTATTTATCCCATATGACATTCTTTACTTATTATTCTCTATATATTTTTGTGTAGTGCCATTGTTTAATTTTTACCATACAGAAGCAACAAATTGTCATGCAGGTCTGGTGCCCAGCTGTTGTAGGTGCAAACAAATAAGCAGCATGTTTTCATATATATAGTCCACAGCTGAGATTCAACTCACACCTCTTTAACAGACAGAAAATAAGCCGACAGAAAACCTGCCCCTCAGGTACTCTGCTCTAAATGAAAGGGGCTGGTACAGGCTATAAGAAACTGAGTATGGAGGATCCACAGAAGAACTAAGTCAGAAAGGCACTTGGGCCTTGTCACATTACCTGCACAAGTATGGTTTCTGAACCACTCTGAATTCTGTTTGGTTTCTTTGAAAAAGAATGGTTTAATTCAAAAGTTGTGAAACAGTTATCCCTGAGTGGCCATCAGTGATTTGCCAGATTTTTCACAGGGATCAGACCCTAAGTGGGCCTTGAGGAGACATTTAATGGGCAAGTTGAATAGGCAGTGACCTTTCTGGAAGAACCTGAGACATTTAAGAGAGGCAAGCCTGTGAGCACTATAGGAATGGCATAATACCCAGGGACTTCCTAGCTGTCAAGAGCTACATCTGATGATAAATCCCATAAATTTATGATTGCTGCATCTGCACCTTTCAGTTGCTTCTTTTACAACTTACATCCTCACAGGCCTATACTTTAAACCCCAGAGCTTTCATTGTCTTCGCTGAGAATCAGGCTTCCCCTCATGACGTAGTTCTGCAGCTCCTGGGAGGGTGCCCAGTCCTCCTCCACCTGCCCACAGCAGCAGGGGCACCACAGCTCTTGCCCACTGTAAACTCATTTTACTGTAGCTAGTGTGGCTCTTCTCTAGCTGAAACTCAAGTGTTTGCTGTCTTTTGGGGTTAACATTTGATTTCTGGTGAGATGTTTTATCTTATTCTTTTGTTAAGGTAATTGATTTGTTTTAGTTGTCGAAGATCTTCTCAGTTTGGCTACAGATAGGTGTATTGCCATACTTGATTAGATACCTTACATAATCAAATAAGTACTACTTATAGTAAGTTATAATAACAATGCTACGATTGTTTTAATTTGAGTTAAATTCACCATTCAGGAAAACAAGAATAACAAAGTTGACAATTTTTCCAGGCATGAATTTGCCCTCGCATACAAAAACTAAGGTAAGCAAGGCCCTCGAGCCTTAGCAACCTGAAACTGTTTTTTATTTCAATAATAAATATGTATTAAATATGGATTTGATCTGTTACGTGCTGAAACAATTGGGATGTATCAGAATAACTGAAAGATAAATTTAGCAGTCTATATTCAGCATAAACAGCAGATATTAATCGCTCTGTGTTTCTCTTCCTATGTTGTTTCCAGCCTACTAACAACTTTTCAGCACAGTACGGTAAACCAGCTTTAAGCAGAAAACTGTGCTGGAATTTTGACCAAACATTGTCTTTACAGGTGTGTATACAGTTAATTTGTAAATGTCAATCTCAATGCACTTCTTCCAAAAGACTAATGATTGTTCAACTTAAAGGCTATTGTGCGTGAGTTGCTGTATAAAATTTATATATTTCATTGTGGCAAATCTGGTCCATCTTCCATGTTTAAGTTAAGTGGAGACAATGATCTCACCACCACCACCCTTCTCTTAGCTCAGGCCAGGAAATCCCTTCCCTCAGCACAATACTAATCTTTAAGGGATCTTCTGTGCTGCACAAACAGAAGCACTTGGCAAAGGATGGGGAAGTACCATGTAGCATATCTCATATAATACACACTTTCAGGGGAGAAGGGCTAATAAACACACTGTCTTCAAAGTATTAACTCTTTTCTATCTGTTTTCAGAAACAGATAGAATCTGAAAAGCATCCCAGGATGCCAGTCTGAGAAGCAGGACCTGAAAGAAACATCATACAATCAGAGACTGAGCCATATTCAAGCCTAACCTAAGTGGGTATAAAAGTGAAATTCAAAGGAGATTGCCCTATTTTTGATGTAGTTTTCCCTGCTTTGCTTTTTCTCTTCTCATTTTAAAAGGAGAAGGAGATAATTTTGTACCTCGATACAAGGGAGGACAGAAGGGCTTCACTCATGGCCTTTCAAAAAGGAATATGAAAAGCAAATGGAGCTTTCAAGCCTGTGAAGGGATAAACCACGTGCTTAGCTCACAGTACCAAATTCTACCCCCTTATATAAAAGTGAAGCGCATAGTTAATCTTTACCTTTTGCTGAACTATTTTACTAAAAGCTTCTGATCTGTCATGTTAGATGGGCAGGTCTGTCCTGTTGCAGCTAATTGCACATGGAAAGAAAGGAAACAATAGAGAAAACATCGTAGAAGCCTGACAGAAACCAGTCTTTTGTATATCACTTTTAAGCATATTATTGATGTTTTTTCTAATAATTTTTGTCTGGCTTCAGAGCACCTTTTACAGTTCTATCGGGCTGCAGCACACTGTGTGTCTTTCCATGTGGAAAGCTGAATATTACGCATACCCATGTTTTGCCTTCTTTGGTCCAGCTGAAGTAAACTCCTCCCCTAGAGGAAGGTTCAGTCTCTGCCTGCTTCCTTAACTGCACAGTTAAGGCTTTGTGGCTACTTGCTTTTATGATTCCGTGGGTACTGCCCCCTTTCCTGGGTTTTGCCTATGCGGCCTTTAAACACAGAGAAAAGTTACAGGTTTGGTTATCTCTGAGGAGGACCAACAAAAACCACATAAAGACATCAAGGCATTGCAAACAAACAGAAGAAGAAACCTTCCTTGCCCTTTGATCAGATCCTTGTATTACTCACTGAGAAACAAAATCAGCAGGATCTTGAGTCTTCATATACACTGAAAAGGAAAGAACTTCAGTTTGCCTCTCCTGGGGATGCAGAAGGGCTTCACACTAACCGTTATAGTGCCCCAAAGCCCCATGCGACAGGAGAGATGAGCAGAACCATCATAAACGGTGAACAGACCTGAAAAAGGGGCTATTCCCTTTTACAGACCTGCTGTCCTTTGTAATTTCTGCATCCTTCCATGGTCAGGCATCTGTTGCTCTGCTTCTGTTTCACCAACAGGCTGGCACACCTCATTGCTAGGGCATGCCATCCACAGGGGCTTATGTTCCCACAGGGCATTTCCCCCTTGGCCTCTGTTACAGTTTCGGAATCCCTGCTTACGGGTAACAAAGGCAGTTGTAGCTGGTAGCACATGCATACACCCAGAAAATTCATCTTTACTGCTAGGCTGTGCCAAATACCTCTACTGCAGCCACAAAGCAGTCAAAAGATTATTACATTGTACTAGCTTCAAACAAAAGTCCTACAAATTCTTACTTATAGGTCATCCAAATGAAGTCACGAAGGGTTTGCAAGACTGAACATGCTGAGGGTTTTTCAGGATCAGATTCTCAACAATTGCAAATAAAAGATGACTTTCCTTTTGCCTTGTTGCAGATGCACTGGAAAAAATTATTCCTCTGTTTCCATATGAATGCAGCACGTGCTAGCAAATTTCAAGCTTAAAAAAGTCTGCTTATCATAGACCATGCATCTCTTCCTCTGCTGACCCGGTTCTTCAGTCCTTTGGAGGATGCAGGACAAAGACTGTAAAGTGCATGTTTGTTGTATGATAACAACACAAATTACTTGATGTGTAAATGTCATGAGGTTTCTACAGTCTGGGTGACTTCTCATTCTTCACAGTCTGACAACCTCCCCAAATCCTAGGGAAGGATGAGAACAAATCAGACTGTGTCATGCCCCTTCCATTGAGCTTTGCTTAAGCAAACAGTGGTACTCCTGCTTGGAATTGCTCTGTAAATTACACTAAACTCTAGCCCAGCAGAACTTGAGAACACTTCAAAGCCTTTTTTTAACAGCAGCAGGATAGGTGCCTGTTCTAATTGTCCTGATAGAAAACCCAACCTGCCCCACAGATACAGTGAGAAAAGCAAAGCTGTAGCTTGACAATGGGAACAGCAGAACTTTCCCAGATCACTTCTCTTGCAAAAAAAGTCATGTATTTTCTTTTCTCCCCTCTTGGACCTGCACGTTATTTTCATGTTACATGAAAACTAACACATCTAGCTAACAGATCTAGCAAAGAATATGAGAACTCTCCTTCTACTCACTTGAGCTCTGGACTGTGTTATCTGTCAGTTGAAATTATGTTTCTCTACATTTCAGACAAATAAGGAGGAGTCCTCCTTCTTTGCTAAAACACGTTTAGTGAGGGAACAAAAGTCTCTTTTGTTTAACAAAAGAACAAAACTCTCTACGAACAGCCCCTTGCAACCAGTCTGCCCAACATAAAGCCGAAGGCCTCTTGCCCTTTAGCAGATCAGAGGCAATGCCATGGTCTGTATGCCCCCATGGCTGCAGACAGCTAAGCACCAGTTTGCTGAGTCAGCATGCCAAACAGAGGCAGGCTTACAGTAGGAGCAAAGAGTGCCCCAGTTCCACTACAGACAACAAACCAACAGGTCTGTTTCTCAGCAAAGTTCCCTTCAGACATCTGTTTAAATAAGGGCTTTGTAATTTTCACTAACACATATAAATCCCCTCCCACATATCAATAAAACTTTGTTTTAGAGAAAGAGAATGAACAGATACATTAATCAAAAGTTAACTACACAATATGTCAGCAGCTAATGAAAAACAAAGATCTGTACTCCTTTAGGGTAACAACAGCTTCCCACAGGGTCCACTGTGATAATCAACAGTCAGAGCCCCAGTACCAACAGTGACAACACAACCAACCAACCAACCACTAAATGGGATCTTTTAACGCTGTGGCCCATGACGAGGTTGAGGACAAGTTCATTCTCTGCCAATATGCTTTCAGCACCTAAAAGCATCTTGGTTTTGAGTTGATAATTACAGTGTGCTGAGCCAAGCAGCTGTCACTAAGGAATAGAAGCTGCCCAAATGCAGCAAAACGCATAGAAGTTTACTGGCTGATTTATCACACAATAATGAACGCAGTTACAGTCTTTTGAGGCATGGAAGTGAAAGACAGAAAGAGGGAGGGAAAAAAAAAAGAGGAAAGGGAGGAAGAAAGAGCTTTGAACATTCTGTTCCAGTTAGTTTCCAAGAAAGAGGAAAACACCAGCAGTGATTCAATCGAAGGTTGTCCTCCCACAGCCCCGCTGCTGCTGGAGAAGTGGCCACTGGGCAGATACCCGAGACACGTATTTCCCAAAGCACACAGACCCAGTCTTTGCCAAGACGTGAACTCTCACTGATGGCAGCACACACATGTAGCAGGGCAAACAAGAAGAACAGCAGAAATGGCTGAATGAACTTTATTCAGGATCTGACATATGATGTCAGTATAATGAACATGACCTAAAGAAGAGTGTTACACTCATAAGTAGACTCAGTTGGTAGTTCTGACCAATTAGTACCAGTTAACTTCATGGTGATAGCTAGCACACACATATGATATTCTGTAAAGCTTAATAGATGTCACCATAAATCATAGTCACCTTTCTCCCCTGTGTTCTTTATATTTGGAAAGTACTTACAGTTGGATCTTCTGTAATACTTGTTGTAGATTGAAGTGAATGCAAATGTAATTCTGGCAATCTCAGCAAGAAATCAAAAATGCTTGGACCAGAGAAGTTTTATTCTCACCTAATGTCTATATGACTGTTGCTCTAAAAAAAAACCAAACTGTTTTGTTCCAGTTACTGTACACCATGATATTTACAGCAACGGTAGCCTGCACAGAGCAAAGATAGGCAAAACATAGTATTTTTCTCCCCTTCGTTCTGAAGTTCAAGTTCTCTCCCAGAGCAATAAATGCCAGCTGCCTACATACTCATGTACTTGGAAAGCATTTTGAGCAGCAGTAACCAACACAAATGGCTGCTACATTTGTTGAACTGTAATGGTGGAATACCTCACATGCTTATCAGTAAAGGAAGTATTAAAAATTACCATAATTTTTATTCTTATCAGTGAAACAGCTGAATTTTTGTCTCAAGTTGCTCAGAACTGGCACTTGCAGGTAAGGAAATGGGTGTCGTCAGCTGATACGCATGCTGCCTACACTTAAGTAAAACACTGAGGTACACAAAGCATTATTGTTAGCCCTACAGACAAGATGTCACCAGCGTAGATTAACAGACCAGTTTACAAGCAGTGTTGATTAACTGCTGCCTCTTGTAAGACCACCACCAGCAGGAGGGCAAGTACAGACCTGCTTTTAGGAGGGGCTAGTCTGAAGCCTGTTACGGAGCTGGAGGTCTACTTCGCCTTTTGGTAGTCCAACATCCACAAAATGGTCCTCAAGCGATTTCCAGGACTCTGTGTTTCTAGCCTACCCTTCTGGTCATAATTTTAAGAAAAGGAAGGATCAGAAGCTAACATAATTATTTATAAACCCATTTCAAGACTTACTGGGTAGTTTTTCCAATGTTTTCTCACATACAACTCTACTAACTTACAGGCTAGTGTGTTGCTTTCACCATTGCTTCTGTCACATTTATTTTTCCTTTGTTGTAACATTTTCTTTGATATGAGAATGGTAATTCAGCCACATGTTCCAAGAATATAATAGGCTCTAACTGCAAAAATAACCATTACTGATTTGCATTTTTCCTTACAGACAAACTAGAGAGAGGCAACATTGTTTGCTTCTGAAACCTAGGCACACAGGCACACAGATGAAAAGGTATTTGTCATCAGCAATTTGGCAAACAACTCTCACAAGGCTTCTGCTGGGTGAATCCCTTTAGCATTGTTTCCCCCACCTAGAAAATAAGGCCAGAAATGCTTACCTAAGCTGTTTCATAATCGTGTTTTGGGTTTTTTTAAATATTAATTACTTTCTATTTGGACAGTGTCACAAAGTTATGAAGTGTAAGTTTTGTATTCATCAAAGTTCTTATTTGGTATATTTTGAAAACAATGGCCCAAGCTCCTCACTGTCATCACTTTCTTAATTTCAAAATCTCAAGTGGAAACTCTTCAGATATGGATTTGGCTGCAATGAATACTTTCTTTTATTTTTACAGATTCTGACCTTTAAGTGCATTATAACACAGTCAAAAATAGAAGCGACTGGAAAGAAAAAAACATATTTAGAAAAAAGATTTTAAAACAACACTGTTTCTCTTGCTTATCTTGTATGCCATGAAACTAATCCTGCTCTCACTCACAAAATGTAAACTGGAAAATGCAGTGGAGTCCTTCTAGATTAACAGTCACAAAGAGAAGCTGCTGAAGAAAGCAATTAAGAAACCCACATCATCCCGTAATTTAAGGGGAAAAAAAAAAAAAAGACTTGCCATGAACAAAAGAAAATGTGAGGTCTGCTAACTGCCCTAATTCTTTGCTTACTCCAGTCTGTACATTGTTAGTTTACAGTCTTTTATGTACCATCTCGCATAAAAATAAACAGGCTCTCAGGGATTAACATATCACAACCAGCACTTCAAAACTACTTGCTGTAGCTCCCTTTCCACACCTTCAGAAATGTAAACAAGTAAAGATTTCTGAACAGGAGCTACTGGAATAATTTTTGCTCATATTGTATCAAGCAGGCGTCAGAAATGCCAATTGTTGTGGAAATTTGCGAAAATGGTAAATTGCATCCCAATGAAGGCTATTCTAACTAAGCATGCAAACAACGTCATTAGGAAAAATATCTTCTCAAGACTATTTTAAAAAGTATTTTTTCCCATAATTAGCCAAGTTGAAAGCTAGCTACAGTAGCTAGGAGCAAGTAGTTTGAGCATCTGCATTATCCCTGCTACTGCAGAAAAAGTACGGTGCTTTCACATATGGACCTTGCTGACAGACCTAGTTAAGGACAGCCGTGACAACTCCTGCTGCAGTACAGCATTTTTAGTTCGAGCCCAGCTCTTCTGGAGTCTGATACAACTTTCCCAAATCAGTGACAGGCTTGTCACTGAAACAAGCAGTCTCACTGAAAAGAAGTACATCTTGCCTCAGAAATACCTCAGAAATTGGACAGGTTGTGAGTTTAAATGAAAAGACTACATACATAGAAAATGTGCTATATGCTGCAGCTTTCCACCCAGTAATTCATATCTGCAGATACATAGGAGAGGACAATGATCCACACTATGGAGTTTATTATCTCCAGTGAGAAATGCAAGACTGCACTGCTGATGGGCTTGAGAAGGGACACAAGGTAGAGATTAAAAATAGGCAAGGCACAGTATGAACTCTGAAAAAAACAAAAGGAAGGTAACTAAACTGCTCCAGTTTAAAAGAAAAGGAATTTTCAGACATCATTTGGTTAGTAGTGCTAATCTGATTTTCTGCTGTTTCCTCACTTAAGCATTTTAAGTCCTATTAATTTAGATTTCTTCATCCTGACAACCTGTTACAGCTGCTTGCGAACAAGCTAAACAGCTGCCCTGCAAAAACTTCTCTTAAAGATTTTATACATGTTAATTAAATGCTATCCCTAGCACAGCAAGAATTTGTCCATATCCAAACCAATGTCACAGCCACTTGTTTCTGCACAGTGATTTTTTTCTTCTGTTACACTAGACAACCATATTTGGGGTATACTTAGAAAAAAAGACAGAAACTTCTGCTAGCTTATTTATCACTGCTTCTTAGTGACTCAACTTTATTTCGATGCCACATATTGCACAGCTGCCAGCCTGTTGGAAATATTTCTGCATCCCACTTGGTTATTTATCCTACAATTTCAAAAGCTTGTAATCTCTTATGGAAGTTTGCAGACGTAGTTCCCTCACCCTCCCCAGCTATAGCATGACAATGCACGCCAGAACACAGGCTCTGGCACAGACTTTGGAGACGGATGTGGAAAGGTTACACAATTTTGCAATAAATTCATTATGATCAAGCAGCACCAGTTAAAGCAATCACTCTCCTGGCCAAAGAAGTAAATGAGGAAAAGAAAGACAAAAAACTCAAATCTTCACTTTTCTGATGTCCTGTTGCATCAAAGCACAGGTTGCAACAAGCTGAGAAAATGTAATGTGCTTCAACGTCTTTTTCAGTTGCTATGGTACAGTTTCTTATGGAAAATTCCTTGTTCTGCGTGATGTTTTTCCTGCCTCATTTGGGATGGCAGAACCGTTCCTTGTGTCACCTGAGAAACCGGGCTGTCAGTTTCCACCTATTGGTGAGAAAGAAACTCATCAGCAGCAGAACTCAATGGAAAATTCCTTGGGTGGAAGTTTCTGCGCTGGAGGCCAACATGACACCAGGGAGGAAGGATGGATGGGTCAGGGGCTGATGGGGCCACACAGGAGATCTGGCTTCCACCACCTCAGGGTCGGCCACAGATGTCCTGTGTGAGCTGGGGCAAGGGATTTAATCCCTGGGACTCCCTGGGAGGACAATGAAGCATCCTTCCCCCATTCTTCACCCTGTGCATGAAGCCCCAGGTCTGTAACCTGCCAACCAACTAGCTGCAGGTTACAGGAACAGGGCCATAGCCCAAAAGCTCTTCAGGCAGGGGATATTTGCAGCTGCGGAGTTGAACAATGCTTTCCACAGTGAGGTCTTGTTTGGACCTTGGGGCTCTAAAGTAACACACAAATAATAAAAAATAATTGCATTGTTCTCCGCTCTTAAGGAAAAATATCAACATAGGCAAGGAGGGAAAACTCCGGCTTTACTGTACAGCCAACCAGCAGCAGACATTTGGCTTTTAGAGGAGATCTGCAATCTATTTTCTGCATAGATAATACCAAAAATTGCCAGAAACACAGTATAAAAATGGTATTATAGCATCACACTAGTGATACAAAGCAATCAGGGATAGGGCCTTTTCACTAGGGGAATTTCTTTTATGGATTAGTTGGAAGTAATCCGATTTTAATGTGACATTTTTCCTGCTGGAATGTTTTTCTTTCCAATCAGAAATAATTAGATTCCACCACTTTTGATTCATGACAAAAGCAAAACATGGTTAAAAAAAAAAGGTGTTAACATTTTAATGCAGTTGGATACCTGCTGTACTTCAGAATGCCGAAATTCCCATGGGTTCCCTATGGTGATGAGAAGAGCTTTTGACCCCTCTGAGGAAATGGATTTTGAAAATAATAAATGCATAAGTGCTTGAAAAGGGACTCCTTTAGCAATGTCTATCATGAGAATGAAGAGCATTCAAGATGTGACAATGCAGCTGCACTCCATGGGGCCAATTTTCTATTGGTGCCAATTATTCAAAGCTCCATTGACTTCAGTGGAGTTTCACCCGTTAATCCAAGAAGGTTTGGACTCGTTGGCTATCGCAGTTACATACAACCAATTTTGTCTTCGAGAGTCCCTCCCCTTCACAGATGAGTTGAGTTTAACAAGAAAATTAATGGAAACAGGTGTGGGAATGAAACAAAATGGGCCAAATATTAGTTGAACGGAAGTCAGGACATTCAAAATTTTGATTCCCACAACACTGACTTCAGCATAAAGCCAGCTGAAAAATTTGACTGGAAAATGCTAATGATGTAAAATAAAGTTTCAAAGATTCGGCAGCAGGAAAATGTTGATTTCATTTGCTTTTTGGCTTTCTAAAACAAAGAATTAAATTCAACATTCCAATGTGGAAAAAGGTGCTTTTTTTTCTTTACTCACAAAACACAAAAAAAAAAAAAAAATCTTACCCATAATTTTGAAATATTTGCCCAAATAAACTTTCCATTTTAAAATACCAAATTATTTACATTTTATTGAAGATGTACATTTTTCCATTTCAACATTTCAATTCCAAACTTGAGACAAAATTGAATCAAGTGCCCTCTGCTTTAACTTACATCCTGATCTTAAAGCAGAAAGTAATTTTGAAATGCTGAAATCCCCCATGGGAGGAAAATTCTATTTTTGAACAGCTTTACTTCTGTGCGTTTAAAATCTCAGCTATTACCCTGAAACTTTGGAGGGGTAGAAGTTGTACTGCAGATGGAGTAATTCTGGAAAGGCTGCATTATTCTGGTTGTACAAAATGGTAAAGGCACTAGGACCTTCCTTTCTCACTTTGCATTATGCTGGCTATCATCAGATGTAGAACTGGACGCTACTCTCATACAGAAGCCTATGCAGGATGCCTGCACATCAGCACATTGCTCATTATCCTCATTATTATACACAGGCTACCAAATTTCACTCCCAAGAAACTTATCCCCTAGAAATCGTGTGCAAGTGGAAACGATGCAAAGAATGGAAGTTAAAATTCAGCTTTAAGCATGGCAAAGTTGTAAGCAAGATCTAATGAAGTTATAGATGTTTGAACCAAAACCCAAGATTTGAATAACACTGACTCTTGACAAACTTTACGTCCTGATCTGAACACTGTGAGTTAAAAGTAATTGCTCAGAAAATCTCTCCTAGACTGACCAAGATTTTAATCATCAAAGAAGGATTCTGCGATTTAATTCCTATGCTGCTACAAATACTTGTCAATGTACAAATCCTTTGGAAGAGTAAAAGTTTTGCATACAGCAGTATTTTTGTGCTAGAACCCACCATTTGGATTATGATGGGCCATCTTATTTTCAGGAAGGTTGATGCTGTTATATTAATATTCCTAATACAAAGAAAATCCACACAATGGCTCCTCTGCTTTTCAGCAACCAATGCAAATCACGGTATCTCTTAAATATCCAGTCCCTTTGATAATCACAAGTATTGCTGTTACATTTCCCTTATCTTGGCTCTCTAACAATCTTTCTGCTCGTATCTGCAGCATCACAAGTACCAGCTGGGGTCTGGAGGTGGGGGGCACAGATGGGTACACAAGAAATGGTGACCCAGAAGAGCTTTTTGTTCTTCAGCTGTCTTACACTATATTGATCCTTTCACACTCCCCGAAGACACAAGACATTTTATAATTATGACCATAATGAAATGTCATCAGGGATTCAAGAGGATTTCCCACCTGAGCATCTAGGGAAGCAATAAACATCAGTTTAAAAGTTATAAAACCAAATCAACAAACAGTTAAAGCCACAGATATAAGGCCCTGCCATGCTGACCTCCAGTTCTCTTCACTGAGGCCTCACAGAAGTATGGATAAAATTCCCTTCCCAACCCGACTCAGATATTCAATTAGTTGGCTGTCAGTATGAAATGCAGAAAAGAGAGGAAGCTCAATGAACACACTGGCCTAGTGAAAGGCAATTAAAAAGATCCTTAATCAAATGCTGCTGGTTTTAACAAGTCAGGTAATGTATCAAAAGCAAAGCCTTCTTGCCCAAGTCCTTTTGCTCCCTGAATCCAAATCCTGAAGTCAGGGAGGGCAAATGCTAGATAGTGACTTTAATTGCTTGAACTTTGGAGCAGTACAGCTGCAAAAGATTGGCTTAATTGGAGTAAATGATCAACAGGCCTACCCTTTTGTCTGTCTTATCTTTTATTTCCTTTTCCTCCCCCATCCTGTCCTTCCTTCTCCTTGTCTGGAAGAGGGAGATTTGTACACATCACTGTCTCACAGGGTGCCACTTCTCACTGGAGCCCTCTCTGGTTATTGCTTGGATATGTGCAAGCTTTTGTATTTTTCCTGCAGTTTCCTTATTGTCTGAGCATTATTTATCTGCTTCATCCTTGTGATGTTGGTTCAGTTTTGTCCTGTCTAATGAGTTTTATTAGCAATTGTGTCTCAGAGTTTGAACTTATGTTCCCATGTGTTGAACAGTGTCACCCTTAAAAACACGCTTGCGGGCTTAAACAACACAAGAATATTTTCTTGATGTTTGCAACATGGGAGGTATTCACAGTAGCAAAGCCTGAGGACATACAGTGAATTCTGTCCATACAGGGCAGCTGCCTACTAAAGGTAACAAGCAAAATGTTAAAGAGGCTGCATTGCCTTTCCTTTGTTCTGTAACCTTGCTGTAAGACAGTACCATGTTAAGAGACTGAATATATTCATATACTTCATATTTTTTGCATTCATGGGCACACGTGCATTTCAAGTCTTTATACTACTCTTCCCTGGTGCTTTGCTCCACCACGTTTCTTTGGGTTAAAAAGGAGAGGAGAAGAAACTTTTGTCTCTTATGAATCAAACCACCACCTTCTGTGGATCAGACTGAGTACCAGCTGCCCAAAAGTGCGATTTTATTTACAGTCATCCTACAGCTTGCACAACTTAACACGACACACAAAGAACCTCAATAATTCAAGCATATCAGGATGCAGAAATGCTTAGCTTGCACAGCTCGTTAGTTTACTTAAAAGCAACAACCCAAAGTTAATTCCAAATACACTCTTGTCAGAGGCAATGAGGTTTGTCACAGATGAGGTTAGATAAAGCTTGTTCTGTCACAGAATCTGAGACACAAAGGAAACAGTGCTTGCTGGTTTTGGCTCGAATGTGTTCAAACAGGCTTTGATCTATGGACTTTGCAGACTGATTACCCAGAGAGTTAACATGCTGTGCAAATCTCCAAGTCCAGCTCAGCACTGGCACAGCTTCTTGGCATCTGCCAGCAGAAAGCAGCACAAGGAATGACAGGCAGCTTGCGACCTCAGAGGGTTTATACCCAAGCTTGTAAACTAATATTCCTTCTCTTATTACAAGAACATGGACATCTAGGAAAGATTTAAACCCAGGATTGCTGTCCTTCCTTAGACTGCATTTCCATTTAAATAATTGTCCTTCATTCTTAAAAATGAAATCTCCCAGCAACAAGGTATATTTCTGCAGTAGCTTCACTCTTAGCACTTCTCTGAATTCATCTTGTCTTTCTGAGGGGGATACCTAAAAAAGCCCTCTGTAAGAGGGGAGAAATTCAGGGGACTATTCTGACACAACTTTTCTGCAGCCTGCTGCCATTACCATAGGGCAGATGCTAGTCTTCCAGTCATTCACATGTCTCCCAGCACAGGCTTTGGCTGCAGTTGTGGAAGAATCAAAGTTTCGGGAAGACGGCTCCTGAGATGATTTAGCTAATGAATACTGTGGATTTTAACATGTATGCTTGTATACAGTATACCCATAGAGAAAGGTCAGAAAAAAAGTAACAAAATGTTTATTAAAAGCTTTTATGGACATTCAGATGGGACGACTGGTCTGATGAGGCCAAGAACCCATTGTGGGGGGGCACAGCCTTTTATATATGATGAAAAATAAAACCACACGCTCAGGCAGCGAGTCCATCCCAAGACTAGACCAAAACAAATAAAATGTGATGCTTTCTCTGTACACTTTCTCTCCATTATTAAGAAAAACATCCAATGCTTTTCTGTGCTTTTCCCATAGAAAATGCTCTACCTATTTCTGTATACATATTCTGCCAATAAACACAAGCTGCAAAGTTGAGATGGCAAAGCTGTCTTCTGCAGGAGCAATGAGGACCTGTGTGCTTTGCTCTATCTTGAAACCGCCCTACTCTGCAGTCAAGAAAATTTACCAGTCCAAGATAAATCTCTTACCCATTTGTTTAATGCTGCTATTTACCACAGTCCTGTTTCAGATGTTGAGGTCAAACTCAAAACACACAGAGATCAACAGGCTGGAAAGACTCACATAGATTAAAATAGGAAATCAATTCTGGATTGGGCCCCTAGAGGAAATCTATCACTGCAAAGAAAAGTTGAAACTTCTCTCTTCCTCGTTTCTGAAAGACATACTTTATTTTGCACTGTGTTTTTTCGTCAGTATGGTACAATTTAAGGGTTCTCTAAAATGCTGCCATTAAAGAGGTAAAAAATTGTAACCCTGAAGTGCAACACAACATTGTGATAAATGTGTGAAACCAATTCCAGTGAGGAAACTCGCTGCATCAGAACACACAACGCAAAAGACGTCAGTAAGTTGGGAAGTAGTCACTTAGTAACATAAGGATTGTTGCAAGCACCTGAATTCAGATTAACTTTCATAAGGATTCGCTGCATCTGCAAGGAAAGCAAAAGGCTCATGCCTTCCTCTCCAGACACAAAAGCTAAGACAAAAAGGAAATACGTTCTCCAAGAAGAACCATGTGAATTTGAGGTTTAAATCTGTGCTCCTACACCACATCTTCAGGATGAGAACTGTGATTTACTGCGTCTGAAACCACACCTCATTTCCAGGGTCTTCTCCTCGCAGGGTTAGGCACAGGACTGAAAGGACCCTTCCCGCAAGGTTGAGTTGAGTGCAGAGTTTTTGGGCTTCACATCTGGTCCCTGCTGGGGCTGGCTGTGGCAGCTGAAGGGGTCCAGCCCATGAGTCTAACCACCCCAGTGGCAGCCAGAGAATTCATGCGACTTGAAGTCAAAGGCAGCTTACACCTGTAGTCAGCCATGGGCTGCAGGAGTTAAAGGACAGCAAAGTTGCCTCAGCCCTTCCCTTTCTGCAGAGGAGTGGGCAGCAGTCCCTTCTCCAGGCACGCTGTGAATGCAGTGGCGGTTCAGAGCCCTCAGGGCCATACCAAAGGCTTAGCCCAGTCATTACACTGGGTGCAAGACATTAGTGCACCTCTGATGATGCTAAATGCTGCTTCACATCATTGCCTGCCTGGACAGACGAGTGTCTGCTCTTTGCTGGAATGGCTGGGGGTGTCAGTGAGCTGTGAGACTCTGGCCTTTTAGCTGCTTCTGGTCCCTCTTTGCCTCTGCTCTCCTGGTCCTGAGGGTTTCAGCCACAGGGGGATACAAATATGTTGCTCTTGATACCAGGGAAGCTGCTAGATACCATACAGGGAATATCTGCTTGTTTATTAGAGAGGGTTAGTATTTAAAAAAGGACATTAATCTATGTCACAGAGTATAAGCCAACCTCTGTATGTTGGAAGACTTGGAAGAAATATACTCATTAAGGTTTATTAGATACTTATTTGATGAAGGGTTTCTCATAGGTACGATACCAGCCATTTGTAGGTACCAGAAATGTTACTACTGAGATCCACTGTAGCAATTTGTCCATTCCCAAACTGAGCAGATACAGTGTGCAAAGTGAGGTGAGAACTTACCATCAACATCGAGAGGAACAGCATTGCTGGAGAATGATAACACAAATCATTTTACTCTCACCTGATGATACAGCACCTTTGTACACTCCCCATTGCACAAGTGAACTTCAAGGACCGAAGCATCACAAGCACATGACAACACGGACAGTCCTGGAAGGAGCAACCCTGTGTAACAGGGTGCTTCCACTTCTAAATCAGAGGATAAAGAATGAGTCCGTAAGCTTTTGCCTTGCACTTTACCACCCAAGAAGGAGCTTTTCAAGCTCTCCCACACAGTGCTGCTCAATGCATTTCTGTCTGGAGGCAATCCCATTGCTATTCCAGTCTCAACAGCCTCCTCAGTGGAGACTGAAAATACTGCAAAACAGTTGCTTTTCTTCTGATGAGAATAAAACAGGGACAAGAGAAATCATGTCCTCCTCCACAAGTGGTCAGAGCAAATCAGTCATGTATTGTTCGTTCTTTGCCAAAGGCTGAGACTGAGGTTCTTTTGTTTCTTTTCCATTTCTTTCTCCCTTTTTCTGTCCCCTGCTACTCTGTGTGGGACATGTTCCCCTTGATGGGTATTGTTTTCAGCTTTTTTTTTTTTTTTTTTTTTTTTGTAAAAGCAGCCACAGGCCTTCCAAGCTGTGGGCACCAAAAAAATGAGACCACATCCTTGAAAGACAGCCTAAGAAACCAAACCTAAACAAATCCTAAGCAACACTCAGAAACGAGAGGAGCTGTGTGGGAAAGGCTTCAGTTCAGAATGTTTCTAACTGAAACTGTAGCTCAAAGAAGTAGTCATAATGGCAGTTGCAAATTCTGTCAAATCTGTATGTCCCTCAAAATGATATAAATTGGAGATTATCTGAAGTTAGATTTGGCTTCTCACTACCCAATTTTGGGAATAATCAACCACAAGATAGAGACAACCACCTCATTTTCCATTCTTTCTTTCCAGTGCTGTGAGAAACAAACCAAGGTGGGAGGAGGGAAGAGGGGAAGAAGTGCTGCTGTGCAGACAGCTTCACTTCCCATCTCCTTAACTCTGACTCCAACCCCCCAGTACAATTCAGTGTCACTCAAGGGATCCTCTTGGAAACTGAAAGTCTGTTCCTGCACCCTGTGACCTGTACAATTACTGATTTTCAACAGTTTCCAGCAACCAGTTTTTAAAGGCATTTAGGTAGCTAAAGGCAAAGCAATCATTTAGTGGAATTGTCCAAAGTACTAAGCTAACACTTATTTTTATTGACCAGACTTTACACTTCCAAGCTGTTCAGGGGCTTTTTGGAAGACCAGTTAGTCGTTGATTTAGCACCTGAATGCCTTTGAGATGCTCCTTTCATGTGCCTGGCTGACATCTGAGAATGGAATTTGGATTCCCCAAATGCAGAAATTAAACAAAAAAATCCCTAGAGAGATTATTAGTTATACAAAGATATGCTCTAATTTAGAGAAACAAGCGATAATTGGTACGCATACACCACTTATTTTTTCTAAATGCAAACAATACCTCCATGCAGTATGTTTTCCATTTAAATGTTTAATTGCCCCCAAAAGCTAATGAGCAAGTCACTAGCGAGAGGTACTCCACAACATTTCATCAACGGAACTTTAACAATTTCAGACCTTGTTGCAAGGTCTTGACTTAGGTTATTTGACACTTTTTTCCCCCTGCAGGGGTTTTATACTTCAATGACAGTGATTCCCCTGCAATCTGCAAATAATAGTCTTCAATTATTATGGGCACTGATGGGCTAGAGATAAGATCAAGCAAGTGTTCACCTCATACCAGATCTGTATGCCTAGTGACTTAATCCACATACTGGCCTTTGAAGAGCGATAACCCATTCTCTGTGGAATGTCCTGCTTAACCACAGTCCGAGAAATTCATACCAACCCTCACAGCCTGGGAACTACTGAGCTCAAGGGCTGCCTGTCTCTCCTTGCACGTCTCAGTCATAGTCGACTAAGCAGAGGTCCCTTTGGCATCCTTGGCAGAGACTGCAGTTGGTACTGAAAGGTGCTCTCTCTTTTGTCCAACAAACCAAAAGAAAACTAGTTTAAGTGAGAAAGGGAGGTCTCTAAAAGGTAATCAGAAAGATACATGTCAGCAGTCGGGTTTTTATTTGTCTTAATTAATGACAGAAGCGCGTTCCTGGAATTGTCTACCACGTAATCACATTTTTTAAATGAGTAAAAAATGCTGAGCTCAGGTATTTTGTTATACAGAATATATGTCTAAACTAAAATGCGTATATTAATTAAACACTTTCCAGTGAGAAAAAAAGAAACTTATCGTTTTTCCCCAGGTGTTGTTGTGGAAAATGAGAAGCCTGTTGAGAGATTTAATTAACAAGTTAATGCTGAAAAAAAAATTTTAAGAATATTACAGAATATTTCAGAATATTACCAACTGTGTTTCTTTTATGTCTGACAACATTTTAAATGGCTGTTAGGTTCCACTTGCTGCTGCCCTATCCCGTGGCCATAACACATGCAGCTAAGCCTTAGACAATGAGAAGAATCCCAGCAAAACTCTGTCAAAACCAAACATACTTGGACCTTATGAACTTGGTGAACATTTTTGCTGGGAAAAGTTTCTGAATAATAATCAAGCTGCACAGACCACAGAATAGAAAAGGTTTGGGAGATTAGCCACCCCAGAGCAGCTGATAAGCACTCCTGCTTGCAGGGGGAGACAGGGCAGGGGCAGGAGCACGAGCTTTCCACATCCCAGCCGAGTGGATCCACCACCAGTGGGATGCAGGAGGGAAAGCACCTCTCTCACAGAACCTGATAGCCAGAGGACAAATGATGTGGGAAAGGGAGGGACAGAGCAGGTGAACTCCTGCTGGGCACGTGGGCTGCCATGCAGGCCACTACACCCTCATTCATACACAGAAACACATAAATAGGAGGGGCTTGCATATATTTGGAGTGGGCTGTGGACCCTTCTGCAGTTCTGGTGGCTCCAGGCATAACGTAACGCATTGGTATCTGCGCCCTCCCTGCCATGGGCAGATCTGCAAACTTGCAAAACAAACCTCATGGTTTCCTCCAGGACACGAACTGCTAAACCGCTCTCAAAAGTCACAGTCTCAAAGCACTGACAAGCCCTAATTCCTCAGAGACAGCAGCCAGCGAGAGCTGTGAAGATGTTATACAGAGCTGAAAAACATGGCTCACATTGCAGCTGTGATAAATACTACCCTGTCTTAACCAATGCTTATTGTGGACAACTGTATTCCTGATCATTTTCTTCCAAAATTCATCTTTGGGTGAGCTCGTGCTCAGGACTAACTGCCTTTTACACATTCATGTTTCTTAATAATGATGCACTTGCTTGATGATGAACTCAAGAAAATTATAAGTAGGGTTTATGAAATGATTTTGGCTTCCAAGTTAATTGATTTACTTCTGACTTTCTCGTACTTTATGAGACTTAAAATTTCTTATTTTATTCTTACTTATACTATCTTGCTTCCCTGGGATCTGTATTTCTTATTTATCCAAAACTCTCACTAACACAAAGGAATAAATCCAAGGCCCAACCCTGCTCCCATGCTTAGACTCATGATAAGGAGGTTTTCACAACGGATTACTTTTTTTCCCCATTCAGCTTAAATATAAGTACTACCCATTTTGCCTCTGTCATATTATTTTCCCATTACGCTTTTACATACATATGCACGTTTCTGTATATAAAATCAACATCCATAGAACTTTGTATGCAGCAAAGAGTCTGAAAGGCATAATTTAAACACTACAATATAAACGGTGCTATTTGTCATTTATGTGTTACTGATTTAGCTACATATTTTGGTGCCAAAATAGAGTATGTATTGCTGATACAGATGTATTGTCAAATGACAAACTGAATGTTGCGATGCCACTGAGATTACACCTACTAAAAAAGCACCATGTTGGTTTTTTTGATCTTGACGAATACCCTAATTGCAAAGAATGCTTGCACATGTATTTAATTTCACTTCATCTTTCATAAAGTCCTTAAGTGTGCTCTTCACATGAAGCCCGTGGTTAGGCTTGATGCTGACAGTGCATTTCAGTGCTGTACTGAAGAACAACAGTGCGCTTATCTGAAGTTTACCTGACAAATTTACATAAGAAGGTGCACATTCTACCTGGATTTAGGCACTAGACACTTTCCAAAGAGCGCATGTTTCACGCTGTCTTGCCTCGTACTCTGCCCCTGTAGTTGAAACGCAAATGCATACTTTGGGTCTTAATTGCTCAGATCTCCTTATAATATCTACTGTTTAGCCAGAAGTATGTTTCACATGCTATATTTCCAGGTCATAAAACTTTTCATAAATTAAAGATTGGAGTCCAAGCTGTTCTTTCTTGCAGTTGCATTTCCAGCATTTGGACTCTCAAAGCAAGGAGTTTACCAAATAGTTCAGGTCACATAACAACATTCTGTGTGATGAAATGCAAATATTTCACTGCAAACATGATTTCTTGTTTTTTTTAATTATATGTAAATGGATTTCATGGACAGATCAAGACTACAACACAGTAACTTATGGAGGCAAAAGTGATTCTACAGGTTCACCTCTACACAAAATGTGGAAATATTCCTTTCTTTCAAATTCTGAATTTTTAAGGAGGTAGAAACCCATGCTTTTCAACTTGAAGGCTTCTGCTTTTGGGAGAACCTTTCCATCTGGTTGGAAAACAAAAAAATGCAGATCCGCTGAGTCTGAGAATGAGCAGCAGGAGCTAAAAGTTCTGATTTCTCATTAATTTATTTATTCCCTGCTATATTGTATTTGTTGGGCAAAGGAAATATGTGACCACATTATTGGGAAAAATATTTGAGAGTCTATATACTATGGCCTGGGAGAAAAATCTTTTGCCCAGTTAACGGAAGTCAAATGCAGCTAATGAAATATACCGCAGGTGTATATGGCTGACATTTCTGACATATGTATGACTTGACGAACAATTGCAAAGACACACATTTTAAATCGTGACTGCAGTCAGGGATTAAAACATGCAATCAAATTACAAACGTATTTAGTCAAGATGATAAAATACACCTTCATATATCTTTATAACTTTATTCAGCCAATATGTCTCTTACACATTTACCTTGCCAAGAAAATACCTCCAGAGTAAAGTACACAATAGGATTAAGACAAGCAGTAAGTAAAATATGTCTACCCCTCCTTGTAATCTCAACCTCATTCATGTTTGGCTTGCAGCATCTAAAGCTTTTTGTTTTCAGCGTCTGAAGATCCTGAAGTGAGTGCCCTATTAAGCCTCCTGACCTCTGAATTCCGACTGTCAATGAATGTCAAGACTGGCAAGTTCAACTTGGACAGCGAGGTTTTTCGTCCCAGTCTGGATTTCACCAAGATTGATCAGTTTTGCTTCTTTGTGTTCTGGCTGTTGAGGTCATGGTGTCTTTTACGGGAAACTGAGCTGCTTATAAATTTTCAGCTCTATGAACTTAGGGAACTGACGGAAAATCCCCAGGCTTAGGGCTTAGCTGGCTAAGAATCCACTACACCAGCCTTTCTTTTGCGGTCATTGAGATATAAAACCCTTTCAAAAGAGATGGAAATGCTGACAGAGTGTTTCTCTTGGGAGACCCTTCTCCTGTGCACAGGGACCAACTCAGTCTATTTTTAACTCTGTAATGTGTGTCAAAAATTATCCCTATTCATCAAAACTTTAGGAGTGTGTAGGGTGACAGATACAACCTGGAACATGTCATGATTTATTACGTGGGAAATAAAGTCTAATGGAGGTTGTCTGCTGCAGGCAGTCTGCTCGTTGCGCATTGCCGTTTTCTACGGGACACAGTGTGTGCAGGACGAGCAGCATGCAGAAATGAACAATTCTGCTGCTCTGGGTCAGAGGCTTGGCAGACCCCTGCAGTGCAGAGGCTCTCAGCGAATCTTCCTTTTTGCCTGCAGCTTTTTTATCACCAGACTCTCATGTCCCCACTCTGCAGTGACAGCCGACGTACCCAGCGAGGTGTGGGACCCTGTGTGTCCCTCTGCTGTGGGACTCCTGGGGCAAGGATGCCTGAGAAATACACAGCGGGTGACCACATCTCTTCCTTCTGTTGAACCCACCCTGGAAATACCAACAGCTACTTCTTTTTTCATATCAAATGGCCCTTTGCTAGTGACCCAAGGGTTGGGGAGAAGGTTGTCAGCCTACTCCAAAGTGAAGAGAAACCGGTCTGCCTTGAGTGAGTGGTCAGAGCCACAGGAACAACTGGCTGTTGAACTACAAGCAGCTGCACCCTTCCACAAACCGGCTGGGAGAGGATATGCAACCCAGCAGGTCCTGGTATCTGGCTGCTCCCCTCTGCTCTCTGCGGCGGCCATGCCAGTGCTGTCTCCTGGGGGACAGCTCTGCATCCTGACATGATGCTGACATGCTCAAATGCTCCCAAATCATGAAAGTGAGTTTAAAAAGAATCACAATGTAATAAACAGAAGAGAAACAAGTCCAGATCTTTTTTTTTTCCCCTGTTCCTCAGCCTTCTGGGGTCTGGCTCACATTCTCAAGCTTTTCTTCACATTTTTTTCATTCTAAAATGAAATGTGACATCATCACCAGAGTCCAAGCCCTATGGCTTTAAAGAGAAAAGAGTACTGTGGGAGTCATGATAAAATGATAAGAATAACGAATAACATTCCTATTTCTTTTCTCCTTTAAAAGTCATTCAAGAAGGTGGTGGACTGAAGCAGACCATTTCTGCAATGTTCCTGCCTAATGGGCACAAGCAAAGTCTGGCTATGTACATGTTAAAAAGAAATTTGGATGTTCTTTAAATAGTTAATGAACAAGGAAAGTCAGAAAAAGGCTGAGATCACCTTTAAACAAATGGTGTAACTATCCCTAAAATGTAAATGAAAATTCCTGAGCATAAATAGGAAAGTTCAGTGTTCAAAATGGGATAGAAGAGGGATGCTCTCAAAACTTCTGCCTTTAAAATTAGCATCATACATGCAATCAGCAATTTTACTGTGGAATTGGAGCTATAGATTGTAAATTCATTTTTTCAGATCGGCAAAATAAAACAGAATTAATTTACAAAAATTATTTCTACCAACTGGTAATCAGCTGCAGACTTTCCTTAACAGAGGCCAACTGGAAGTACAATAACTATTATCTAAACTGCACATTCACACTCCTGTACTTGAAGAAACACAATCCCAAACCACAGAAATATAGATGAAATAATAAGAAATATTAAGAAATATTCTCATAGCCAAATTTCTCATATGAAAGCCACAATCCACACCACATCGTCTGAAACACAATCGCTATATGTATAGCCAGCCACAGAAAACATCTTGCCACTAAACCACCCACTGACTAATCAATAAGCCTGCCCAGTACACTATTTTCCATCATTGATAATATCTTTAGGGATGAAATTGAGCGAGTTGCAAGTACAGATTAGCTGGGAAGTGCAAGCTGATGTCAGTGCAGCTGCTATTTATCCACCCTAGGGGGCCTGAAACCCGGCGCTTGCACACACCTCCGTGAAAGGGCAAAGCTCCAGCCTTCCTTCCAGTTGCACCCAAACAACCATCATGACTTCGTGGAGTGGGGGTGCGAGTTACTGGGATGAGACATGGAGAACAATTTGATTCCCAAAATCTCAAAACTACTTACAAGCAGCTTCTTACCCAAGTTCTGCCCTGACAGTCTCAACCTGGGCACTTCCACTGATGTTTTATGCATGCTCCCTTGTCCAGTTTTGCTTTTCACATTACTATCAACACAGCAATGTTATTTACTGACTGCCTTTCCACCACTAATCACAGAAATGTAATAGTAACAGGCTGATATATTCCAAGCCCTGAGTTGCAAGCTCAGTAATGAATGAAGAAAGTTTGTAGCTATTCACAGGGAAAATGGCTTTGTTTCTTCCACCCTGTTTCAACAAGTCTGGTAGACTCAACTGGCAACTTTAGCAACTACAATTTCTGTGCGGAGATGTGGAAGACTAATTTTTTAAATTATCATGGTATTAATGAAAATAACAAATACCTTAGGGGCTGTGACAGCTCCTAAGATTAGAGAAGCTAACCATCTAGCAAGAGTTGGCATCTATGCCCGCAAGATATTACGTTGTCCAGTTGATTTCAGGGGCCAAAAATCTTTGCAAGTTTTGCCATCCATGCAAGGTTTCTGCACCTGGTGATGTTGCTTCACTACAAAATTATGGCCCAATTTTCAACAGCAACAAGTGAACACTCTTGGTAATTCCCAGGCAAGAGGTTTGCAGGATGACGCTAATAACAGCACAACCTGGTTTATAATGACTTAAGTCATTAAGAGCATTTCACCATGTCCAGGCTGCGGACTTTCTCTCACACATCTGAAATCAGAGTTGTCACTGTTAGCCAAGTACTGCCAAAGAGGAAATACCTTTTGATTTCACACAAAAAGGAACTGCAGACTGTAAACTTCCAAGGTGGAAATGTTAAAGATATTGGAGTGGCAGGTGAGCCCATCAGCCAGCAGCAACTGAGGGCATATAGCAGGGAAAGGAAAAGCCAGGAGTGCTGGGATAGGGTGTCAGACAGACAAGTGCTGAAGAAGCATCAGTGGGTTTGCTAGCAAGGAAAATGGGTAGTTAAGATGATGAGCAGCTGGAGTGGGAAATATCAGCCAATCCCAGTTGGAAGATAAAGAATAATTTTCTACCGTTATGTCAGTTAAAGGTAAATATGAGCATTTGCACTGAAACCTGCGACAATTCAGGACTGCAATTCAGTCCTTCTGAGTGACGACCCAAACCCAACCCCTCAAGTCAACAGATCTTTGGTCTTCATCAGTTTGCTTTTCCCACCTTGAAAGCTGTCTCTCAAGAGAAGGCTGTAAATTTTAGCCTGAGACTGACTCTTTAGAAGACATCATTCTTCAGGATTTAGTTAT
>NW_010546850.1:89569-98928 GCF_000687285.1 Phaethon lepturus
CCAATTTACTGATAGAGTAACAGAATTTCAAACTAAATTGATCATAATCAATGTTTTAATTTTCTTTTGAACACATATACTTTCAATACTTTGCAATGGAGCTTGATATACTGTATGCAGAAATGGTTATCTGTAGACCAGTCAAAACATGGCTTAAGTAGACGACAAAGAAATCCTCCACTTGCTACTCACAGCACACTTATTCCTTCAACTTCTGTAAAACTGCAATACGACCTGAGCACATTTTCACCTAGCTTGAAGTCTCACTCCCTTCCACAGACCAGCTTATGCTAAATACATAAGAATCTTTTCCAGCGTGACCACCAGTGATTCTGTGTTTAATGCTAGCGGACAATGGAACTTAGACCCGCTAGGAGATAAACATAAATGTTAATTATCTTGCTGGAGATGAGAAACCAGATGACATCTGGAGCTGGCATTATTGTAAACAGGAAAAAGGCATGAGAGCTACTTAGCTTAGAGGTTTAAAAATACCACATCAGGAGGAAGTTGGCAGGTTAAGAAAGGGCAAGTGCAGCTCTGTAATAATGAGTGAGTGAGAGAGTCAGAAAGAGAGCATATGTGAAATTATTTATGGGAAGATCATTTTTGTCTGAGACAACTTTAATTATGCCCTTTATTAGACAGTTCAGTGTGGTAAGAGAAATCTGCCTTGGTTTATACACTGCCATAGTTTACCTGGTTCTCTTTGCTAAGCAATAAAAACACAAAGACTGGGACCACCATGGCAATGTGGCAGAATGCAGAGCATCAGCCCCACAAAACTCCCCAGAGCACCATAGCAAAGTCTTGAGCCACATCCCGCAAGCATTTATGCACAAACTGAACTTCATGTACTGTGATTAATTTCCCTGACACCATGTGGGTTTCATTGCAGCACACAAAATCAAACACAGACTTATGTATTTGTAGGATCAGGATCTACTTAGCACTAGTCAACCGTGGTTTAATGCGGCTGTACTTAATGTGCAGCTTACTAAATGTGAGAGAATTCTGTGTTTTGGTAGAGTTTGAGTTTTTCCCCAGAACAGCATGTATGTTGTTTCAACGTTAATGCTGAAAGTTAAATACTCTGTAGTCACTGATGTTTGTTTAAACAATTATAACATTGTCTAATGCAGCTGGGAACAGAGATACAGTAGCCTCATATTTAAAAGCATGGCCTTTTATATAATATTAAAAAGTGCTAGTGGGCATGTTGCCCATTTCTTCACAGGAAAAAATGTTCTAATCAGAATGCATCTCTGTAACATCTTCCTTGTGTTGATCAAGTATCAGCAATTCAGTGATTACCTTACGCATCCCACTGCATACGCTAGGCCAGATTATTCAAATACCCTCTGGTAGAAGAGATAATGGGGCATTTCTAATCACAAAATAGTGCCACACAAAAAAGCTATGGTAACAGCAAACATCAGGGATGTACAATAAAAAGGTAGAAAAAGACCTTCTGTTGCATTGCAGGAACATCCTTCTGTGGATTGTGCTTAGTGCAACAATCTAGATATAGATGAGCATTAATGTTCACAAGATAGTTAGTCCAGCATCAGTCTTCGCAGCCTTATCATGCATGCCCTCATGCACAGGTCAAGAAAGAGCCTATTACGTCATTTAAGCTTTGCAAAGCTGGAGGCAAAGGTTTCTGACCTTGGCAGTAAACCCCTAGACTACAGCTTGTGCTATGCAATGGTATCATTCAGGGAGGATACAGATAGGATGTAGCATCCCTTAGTTGCAAGCCCAATGCTCACCAGGTATACTGAGAATCTCTGGAGTGACTTTGCAGAGAAACAGTTCAGACTTCCAGTGACACTTCAGAAATGTATGCACATTCACATACAGCATACAAAAAAAGAGGAAAAAAACAGGCAGGAACAACTTTCTCTGAAACACTTAAATACCTTAATGTACTGATGAAAAATAGTAAGCAATGCGGTTACTATTAATCACAATATTCTTTAGGTACTTTTTCAGTTATCTGCTGCAATGCTAATCACTAGTTCATAAATCAACATTTCGCATGTCTAATTCGAAAACTCTTACTAGGTTTGAAGGGTAGCAGCTGAAGTTAGCAATACTCTTTTTTAACTATTCATAGTTAATTATGTTTAACTCTTCATATTTTTTCACATTTCACCTGCCTCTAACCAAACATGAAAGGATTTGTATGTGACATTTATTGTCCATCATGCAACCTTCTGCTCTACTTTTAAATATTCAACATCTTTTCTGGCTGTAGAGGTTGAACTACACAATGAAATTAAAATAATTGAAGTTTTAACTCTTATCATTCTTCTAATACTCAGATTTCAAAGTTAGGTTATGTTCATCACCAATACGATCAATTTTAAAGCAGCATGTATGTAACAATACTGACTTCTGCTTCTGACCTCGGATTTGTTTTCTCCCAAGAATACATTCAGTGCACAGGACCGGCCAAAGACCACTGAAATCAATGGAAAGGCTACTGGTGACTTTGATGGAATATGGATTGGGCTTTGAGCATAACACTGCTGACTTCCTTGACTTATCACAAAGGCTGAATTTGGCTTTGACAGACGTAAAGCGGTTCATCCCATGTACCTTTAACAAATTGCATACATTTTAATCCCACCCCTCCACTCCCAGGAATTTAGAGCATTTTGTTCTGCTAGCTCTGTTAAGGAGCCCCAGCACTTGCACAGGTAAAATGAATGACTGAAACACATACAGTTTTTTGTACTTACAGGTGTCTGGCTTGAGCTGACTGTTGGTAATTCCAAAATACTGAGGATTTTCAATGACAGGAATCTTCGTCATCCCAATGATGACTGCATCAGGACCGCCCTCAGAAGAAGACGGAGTGTTACTGCCATTTGAGATGTGGTGGAGGGGACTGGCTGAATCATCATCATTGCTGATAACTGAAGAAGGACCTAGAGTTAGAAACAAAGATTTTCCTGTAACTCAGCACATGGTTTCCTACCCTCAGACCATTATTTTTGGGTTGTTTTTTTTTTTTGACCAGTTTGTCTTCCATCCCCATAGTCAAAAGCTCTCTTTGTGTGCCTTGTTGACCTTATCTCAGTAATTTTATGTGTCTGGGTGCAGATGGAGAACAGTGATTTTCTTCCATTAGGAGTTGGAAAGTGAAGCCAATTTTTGTGCTGGTAGATCACCTAGACTAAATACAACAGGGTGCAGCATACTCTGTCACTGGCAAAGATCTCCAAACTTGCTGAACCCCTTCTGTCATTCTCAGAAATAAGCTATGAAATACATGCATTAACTTTTTTACCTCATGCCCTACTTGGATCAGCCACAAATCTGAGGAATGCCTGCCCTGCCTTTGAGGTGGCATTATAGCAAGACAAAAGACAACATCATCCTGATGTGGGAAGCTTATAATTTGAAAGACAATTTGAAAGACAACACAGCTGAGAGCCAAAATCCAGGGGACAATTTAAACAGTCACAGAAGGTGTGGAGCAGATGCCGAGGAGACCAGTGGCAAAGACATATCCCACCTCACTGCAAAATCTGGGGTGACTAAGAGGGACTTGTCCAGTCCAGGGGAACATCCCACTGGCTCCCCTATCCACACCTGAGTCTAGTAACCTTCCAGAAAGAGGTTTATTTTGATCAGTAATTCAGTGATAGTTTTTGTTTTGTTTTCACTCTGTGCTTTGTATTTTTAACAGAAGTGCCACGGAGACAAAACCTTGTAAATGGGTAAAAAAAAAATCCTGCTTAACGCAGTGTCCCACTTCTGTGAGCTGCAGGGGCCTTTGATCTAACAGTGAGATCAGTGCAGGTAACATTTGAACTCTTACCATCTAACCCTGCCATTTAAATTCCACATTACATCTTCCAGTTTACATCAGTATTCAAAGAAAACAAGAGTCACCATTTAGCAGTGACAACACTTTGCCTAATCTGCCCACTGAAGAGCCACGAGGGACCACACATGTCACATTTCACTTCATTCTCCATCCATGTTAACCAGGGTTTTGGGGTGGCATTCACATCTTCTAATTGCAACAATCAAAAGATGGTGCTAGAAACAGCATGGAAAAATTCACCCTCTAGAAGTGCCTATGCTGGAATGGCATCATCAGACAACACCTGCGTCACTGAGGATGTGAAAGGAGATGGGCAGGATCCACCATAGCACACACACAATTAAGGCACAAGATGAGAACTAGGACAGTCCCAGACACAGCAGCCAAGAAAGGGCAGCTCTGATGAAAAGAAACTCTTACCACTTTTGTGGCTCACCATATCATGTAAAAAAACACTTTATCATTACATAGCATGGCTCACAGGAATAAAACTTACATAATTTGGCATGTGGCTACTCAACCCTACCTTTGGAGACTCAAGTGTAGTCCCACACCCGTCCTGCTTTCCTTTCTCCCCAGCTGGTTTAATGGTGCATGAGGGAAATATTCTCATAGTTTGCAAAAGTACTTGCCCCCCCAGCCTGAAACATTAGAGGTAATTTTTCAAATACCTTGGACTTCACTGGAAAGTCACTGTTGACAAATGTAAGTGAAGCCTAGATCACTGCAATTTATCAAGTGAAATAATAATAATAAGGCTGGTTTTGTTGTTACTCATCACCCAGATCCTCAAAAGATTGATTCTACTAGGAAAGCTGTCAGGATTAAGAGTTTTTGGTGAAGCTTTCTCTAATGAAGTGCAGAGCCTAACAAACTGTGGGAAAGGGTCCTTCAGATGGCACACAAGTTACTTACATGAAGTCACAACACATTCTTCAGGTGCATGAGAGTTGTGTGCAGTGAGCGCAAACCCATTTAAAATTGCATTCAATTTTTTCTAGGCATCATCCTTACATCTCTAGACTTTCCGAATGTCAAGCTAATGGCTCCAAAAAGCAAGCCAACAAATACATGTTTTCTTGGGAAAATAAGGTCTTCTTATACTAATAAAGCTTTAGTATGAGGGTCAAATCCCTTCTCTTACAGTAAATGGGCAAATTGTCTTTGCTCTGTAATTTAATAGAGGCACATCTCTAAGTCCTTTTCAGCCCCGCTGTTCACTGCTGCAGAGGAGGAGGCTCTTCTGTCATTGTTTGCTTCCACCACACATGCAGTGATGGCGAAGAAAAGTGACCATTATACATTTCTAGTTGTTGAAGTGGGATAATGAATAGAAATTCATTCTGTTCATCAAATCATTTCTGCACTACTCCAAGACACAATTTTTTTTCAATCAGTATAAACTGCAGAGTGCTGCAGGTGAAAAGTAGACAATTGTTCTATAAATCTATTTACTCAAATAGGCTAACTAGCAAAAACTAGTCTTCTGTGTGGTATGAAGCAGGCTCCAAGTATATTCAGCTCTCTGATGTAAGTGAGGAAAACCTGGAAAATGTGGTAATTTCCAAAGCAATTCCTGGCAGAATGAAACAGTTTAAGAAAAAATCAACTCTGGGAACTGCGCTGTGTCACTTAGTGATGCCTCTCACTTATTACCAAGCAATCAGCTCATGCAATGGTCTTTGGAAGTAGTTGTTTGGGTTCAAAAATCCTATTTTCTGTATATTTTTTCTCTAGTTAAGACAATGAAAACTCAACAGATGGAATGTTTTGTGTATCAGAGGCAGTTCAAATTTCCCCTCTGCTGGAACCTTTTCATCAACGTGAGCAAACTGGTACATAAAATGTTTCCATGCTTGCTGATTGGCCAGACTATCCACTTACCATAAAGTTACATTTCATTTTTTGAATGCACTAAGCCACATTACAATTACAGCATTGCAGCTGGCTATGACTGATATTCTAGTAATGCAAAACCATTTTCCAGGATCCAAGACGAGGCCATCACCTGTGCTGACAAGAAGCTAGAGCTGCCCTTTTCTGAATATGCACTGAGCTAAAATTGAAGGGTAATTTCTTGAAGCACCTTAAAGTGTGGTTTCATCCAGATGAAATAGGGTCACTGAATTACTTGTCAAAGGCAGAATAAGTATGATAATTACTCTGTCACCTATTACTGATTCTGGTTTTTATAAAATCTGCTGTTGGTTTCACACCTGAAATCTGAAAATTTTAGACAAAATGTCATTGGTGGGAGTGAAAATCATGGGTTGTCAATAGACATTAGCTATTGCTAATAGCTGACTCACGGTCAGGATAAGCTTTTAAAAATTCCAGAGGCCTTCTCCACCTTCAAATTGTTTTACTTTTCAGACCATATTTCTTATCTTAAGAATATAGAAGTCATACGAGAAATGGAGGCCTGCCCTGGAGAGAACACATGAGAGCTATATGTTGCAGGGCTGAATTTCTCCTCTCTTTGATGTTGAGCTAAAAACCTGTCCACCTAGGCCCAAGAAAAATCCTTTCTGTGTACAGCAGCTCTCTGAAAAAGTGGTGACATGTAAGAAAACCAATTATATTTGAAACTGACAAGCTAAAATAAAGCCAACATACCTCGCACATCCCTGGGTTGTGCATGGTCTTCGGCACATGGTATGGGGACAGACAGAAACAGCAAACTTCTCTGACTGCACATCCCAAGAAAACTGGGGACAATCAAACACTGCCAGGGTGGAGAATGTGCTAGTTTGGGCTGGGATAGAGTTAATTTTCATCATAGTAGCTAATACGGGGCTATATTTTGGATTTGTGCTGAAAACAGTTGGTAATACAGGGATGTTTTAGTTATTGCTGCGCAGTCCTAACACAGAGTCAAGGACTTTTCTGCTCCTCACCCCACCCCACCAGCGAGGAGGCTGGGGGTGCACAAGAAGTTGGGAGGGGACACAGCCGGGACAGTTGACCCCAACTGACCAGAGGGATATTCCATACCATATGACATCACATTCAGCATATAAAGCTGGGAAAGAACAAGGGGGCAACATTCGGAGTGATGGGTTCGTCTTCCCAAGTAACCGTTACGCGTGATGGAGCCCTGCTTTCCTGGAGATGGCTGAGCATCTGCCTGCCCATGGGAAGTGGTGAATGAATTCCATATTTTGTTTTGCTTTTTTGCATGGCTTTTACTTTACCTATTAAACTGTTTTTATCTCAACCCGTGAGTTTTCTCACTTTTACCCTTGTGATTACCCCATCCCACTGTGGGAGAGTGAGCGAGCAGCTATTTGGTGGTTAGTTGCCGGCTGAAGTTAAACGACAACAGGTTGGGTCATGGATTACCTTCACTAATGCCAGCACCCCTCCCTGAAATATAAACCACTTCTGTGCTACCTCTTGAACACTGCAATCTCTGCACTGTCCTTGACCTCGGTGGTGCCAACAAATGTAAGTTTCCTTAGGTTTAGAAATAAAATTTAATAAAACTATTTTCAAGGTGTGCTGTTATTTCTGGACAGGAGGAGGAGTTTAATGATTATAAAATACAGCCTTTCCTGTGGATATCACCATCAGAGTTAATGCAGTTTTAACATACATGCTACCAGGACATATCTACATTGCTATTTGTTGGGGCTACATTTTTCTTTGCATTATTTCAGACTTCTGCTATTACTTAGGTGGTTGGCTGTGGCAACACATCTGACTACCAGTTACCACTGGAATAATCCACATGACCTTCCTGTGTATCAAAGTACAGAAAGAGTCCCAAACTGAATAATAGCATGACTCAGCTAAGCAGGCTCAGGCAAAAAATAAAAAGGAGAAGCTCTCAAATGCAGAATCAGAAAGAACATACTGGTTTTGTTTGCACCTGGCATGGCCTCACAAGGACATATAGTCAAACTTTAGATGGTCACAAATGAGCGCTGTGTCCATCTACTTCTCCCTCTACCTATTGTGCCAAAAATGTAGGCAATCTACTCTACATGTTTGCTCTCCAAGCACTAACAAGATCTCTTGGAGGCTATAACATCCTGCATCCTCCTCGCAACCCACTTCTGTGCGTCACACATCACTCCGATTGCCCCTGAAGTCACTACTAATGGCTTGGGCACACTGGGAAACAACAGGAGTAATAATTATCAAAAAAACATCCAATTTTAGCTTTGTGGTTGGAGCTGTGTAGTTACAAGGGTGCATCTGCTTGGTCAAGTGTTACAAGGCAGCTCAGGTAAAGAGGATTGTTTATAGAGATGAGTTTGTGCTGTGATGCCTTAATAACCATGGCTCCTTCCATGAACAATGATGTGGACTGCTAGGAAGACTTCTCATCTGACCCTGTACTAGCACTGGCTCTTCTTATTTCCTCTGGGAACAGGGACCAGTATGTGCTGGGACATGGTAATAGCACACAACCAAGTCAAAAGCAGGACAGTGAGTGCATGTCACATCAGTCAGCATCACCTCTGCTGAATTTCTAGGCCATACTGAATCTTCTCTCTTTTTCCTTTTGAGAGGGGTATATTTTTTCACTAGTTAAATACCTTGTTCTGAAAAAGCAATTACACAAGATTTCTTTTCCCATGAGACTCCCATATTTGCTGTAGATTCTAAGTTCTTCTCTTCTGCATGACTAAAAGGTAACTTTTCTGCTTCAGCAAAAGCAGACATTCAGTTTTTCCTGTTATCAAGCTAGGATTCGATGTTCTTACCAGAACACACATCTTTTTAGCTTAACTCTTGAATCACTATCTTCTCTTTCACTCCCTCTGGAAGACAACTGATCAATCACAGCTTGGCACACTTTTTTTCTGACTAAGGTGCTGTAAGCTTTACTTTGAATATTCCTTTGCATTCCTAAATTCAACAACTGTATATAGTTGTGATATTGAATCATGTTTATGCAATTCTATTAGACTGGATAAGAGAGCCCAGCATAATAGAAAGTAATGCAATTATAGAAACATTATTTTATATTATTGGTCTCTTAAAATGCTGCATGCTGAATACAGGGAATTGAATTAAAAGGTATAAATAGAACCCAAGGAAAAAAATTCAAAGCTGGCTGAACAAGCTTCCCAAAGAGAAACCAGTTGAGTCTCACTTAGCTTGGTAGAGCTGTTCAAAGTAAAGTCAGATTCCTCTGCAAACCTAGAGTGGGCTTATTAAAATGATGGTCTTTGCTTTGCAGATGCTGATGCTTTTAATGAAGGAAAGCTCAAGGCAAGGTGATCCTATGCTTTGTTGGCAGTTCAGCTCTATACAGCAACAGCATTTCTTGCCTGTCCCCACCTTCTAACTGGCCCTTCTTGTCTCATATCACCATCCCTGCCAGCTCCCCTGAAAACAGCCATTAGTCAGCCTCAGTGAAGTAATCTCAATAGTCACTGTCACACTCAGTTGCGAAACAAGTATTATGGCGTTAATCCTCCTTTGTTTGTGGCGGAGAAAACACAAGAATAAGATCATCCCAAGCAACATTACACTCAAGTCCACCCTGCTGAAGCACACTGCTCTT
>NW_010546850.1:98956-101692 GCF_000687285.1 Phaethon lepturus
TCTTCCGAGCTCAAAGAGTGCATGTCCTTCTTATCCTCGTGCAACACACTGAGACAAAAACCACATTGTAGACATTAAGCCTGTGACTCAGAAAACTGAGATTTGCCAGGCTTGGGTGTTTGGAGGATAAATAATTTCACATCTTCTGACAGGTATCATTAATCTGTTTAACTGATTTGCACCCACCAGTGCTTGTTTAAGCTTGTAAGTCAGTTGTTTCTTGATATATGTGATGAGAAAAACTTTCTGACACTGCCCAAGAAGTTCGATTCCCATCCAAGAGCATGGTCCCAGGAAGTCAGGGGAACCAGAACAGAGAGCTGGAGAACTTCCCCACACTCAGCAGATAAATGCCTTTGTTCCCTGTCAGCATGCACTTTTAACAATCTCTGAATAACAGAAGGAAGGGGGCTCCTTGGAGGTCTGTTGCAGGAGTAAGTGGCTGAAAATAAAGGTTTAAACACAAGAAACAGCCCCTAGGAGTCTGTTCACATACAACCATTGCAAAACAAAATGGAGACATTTGTTTGAAAATCATGATGAAGCCACATCATTTTAACATAACATTTCATTTAGATGAGCAAGAATCCAAGGTGGTTTGCTTTTGTTTTCATGTGAAAAAATCAACGTTTTGTCTTTCCTCGTTTGTTGCAGCTTCACAAAGAGACTAAATTGTGTTGTTATCACTGTATTGCTTCTATACAGAGCAAATAAGATACAGTGCCGGATTATTTTCTTTCCTGCATAGAATAATTTAAGTAATGAATACATTTGAGTCTAATGAAATAATAGGTATGTTATTCAGCTTTACAGTACCAAATTTTCAGTGTTGCTAGGTGTCAAAAGGTCAGTCACACTGACTTAAATGCCTTTCCCATTAAAACCCATGCTTCTTTTGCTTGAAAACTTATTTCAAATGTCTAACTCCTCTAGAGAGCAACAAACACACAATCTGGCTAATTTCCACTCAAATGACTGCATGCAGATTTCAGCCATTCAAGTATTTCATCAGGCCTTTTTGTTGTGGCTTTGAATCGAAGAGCCACAGCTGCATATTTGTTTGCTTCAGTTTTATTCTGGACGATGATTGTGAAAGAATCCCAGTCAGTTCCTTTCAGCTGCCTTTCCTCTCACAACCTCGTCTGTATTCCCCCATACGCACGCATTCACACATCCCTTTACACACAAGCCTCCAGCATTCCAGGGGTCATAGTTTCTGCAGGGGAGGTTTTGAAATAGCGAGGACTCCCTAGAACAGGCTGGGGGACCCTTTCATAACGCAAGTCACTCCCCGAAAGCCATGCGACCTACAGACACAGGGACAAAGACACAGGTGTCTAGGTCTGGGACAGACTTGCACGGCAGTTCATCCAAGAAACCTCCTTTGCAGCACTGGAAAAACCCTGTAGGAAAAAGGATCAGGTCTCTAATACATATTGCATTTGCTAGTCCCGCCTGTGCCGGACAGAAGGTGCATGACACCCCTCTGCCCCAGCCTCACTCCAGTGCCAGCTCTCCCCAGGAATGGTGTCAGCAAAGCCTCAGCCTGTGGCACAAAGGTTGCTCATTTCTTTCTCTTTTCATCCAGAATGGAAGGCATTTATATAATAGATCTCACAACCACTATCTGGTATGTGTCTTCAAACTCTTAAGCACCACAACCAATAAATCCTCACATTCAGTCCTCGGTAAGGTATGTGCTACTATTATTCCCAATTTGGAGGCAACAGGAGGTGTGGCTCGCTGCCTTGCCCAGCATTGCGGGTGGGATCTTTGTCAAAGTCATGACCAGGACCTAGGAGGGACTGCCAGCCCTGGCTGTTGAATCACGGAGTGCTTCGGGACTTATAGCCCACCTTCAACTATAGGATAAACGGTAACTACCCAGCTGCCCACAGCTTCGTGGACACATTTGCAGTATCTGCAGCTCAGATGATGTGTCCTATCGTAAAGAATGATGAATTTATGGCCTCTCATTATTGGTAGTCAAATGAAACACAGACTTGTGACAAAAATCTAGCAGGGATGTAGTATATTAATCAATACGAATATGTGAGCCAGAGAAGTAAGGATACAAGGCAGTAGAAAATGTGAAAGAAGGAAAGAAAAAATGATTTATCTTTTTTAATATAGATCACCAAGACCATTCATTATAGCCACCTGCAGGTTTGGATACCTCGGAAACATGGGTAAAATTACAATCCTTCAAAAATACTACAATGAAAAATCACCACAATAAGAAAAAAGATCAGTTGGAATGCACTTATTGGCATCAAGCAAAAAAGAATAATTCATCCAAAATTAAATCCTTGTTGCTTTTCATTTCATTTAAAAACGATTTAATTAACAATCGCATCCCTCCACACTTCTCATAAATAATCTAAGTCAGCATTCCCATTCCAAGGGCTGGGAATGAGGTCCCCTGTTGTCTGGAAGATAAATACAACATGTACAGAAGCAACACAAGTTTCCCCACGCTGCTTTGGCAGTCAGTCTTTATCTGAAAGATAGCAAAGTTATTTGGAGTAGTCAACTTGAATAATTTTCCAAATTCTGTTTAGTTAGACATGGTTAGATAATATGGCAGACGTGCCAGATTGTGGAGAAATGCTCCCTAATATTAAACTTGTATTTGTTATTTGTGTCCTTTTTTTAAAAAAAAAGCATTACTGATGAAACTATTTCCCTTCTTTAAACCCTCCCTGATACAGGGAATTGAGTGCTCCCTCAGTAAGT
>NW_010546851.1:0-4675 GCF_000687285.1 Phaethon lepturus
CCTTAATGGTTCTGTGGTTCTGTGATTCTGTATATCTTATAGACTAAGTAATTATACATATTTTTTTCTTTAACAACAATTTGTATATTACGATTATTAGAAATGCAGTTTTTCATACTAAAAAAACCTCCCACGAGAAAGCTTCAAGACCCATAAAAGACCCTCAGTTCCCCTTCTAAAATTGAAACTAAGTCAGATTGAAGAATAATACTAAGAAAAAAAGAATTAATTTTGCTGTGTTACTAATATATCTAATGGACATTTACAATGTATGTTTTTATATAGAGGGCAAGATAATACTCCTTTTTTTTTGTAAACTCTAATTTTGGAAATATATAGAATCACAGAAACTTGGGGTTGGAAGACACCTTTAAAAGTCATCTAGTCCAACCCATCTTCAATGAGCAGAGACGTATTCAACTAGATCAGCTTCCTCAGAGCCCCTGTCCAACCAGATCTGAAGTGTTTCCAAGGATGGCGCAGCTACCACCTGCCTGGGTAACCTGTGCCAGTGCTTCACCATGCTTATTGTGAAATATTTCTTCCTTAGATCTAGTCTGAATCTGCCCTCTTTTAGTTTAAAAACATTACTCCTTGTCTTATCGCTACAGGCTTTGGTAAAAATTCTGTCCCCATCTTTCCTATAAGCTCCCTTTAACTACTGAAAGGCTGCAATGAGGTCTCCCTGGAGGCTTCTGTTCTCCAGGATGAACAACCCCAACTCTCTCAGCCTGTCCTCAGAGGAGAGGTGTTCCAGCCCTCTGATCATTTTTCTGACCCTCCTCTGGACCTACTCCAACAGGTCCATGTCTTTCCTGTGCTGAGGGATCCAGAGCTGAATGTGGTACTTCGGGTGGGGTCTTACCAGAGTGGAATGGAGTGGCAGAATCGTGTCCCACGACCTGCTGGCCACACTTTTTTTGATGCAGCCCAGGAGATGGTTGGCCTTCTGGGCTGTGCGCACACATTGTTGGCTCATGTCCAGCTTTTCATACACCAGGACTCCCAAGTCCTTCTTGGCAGGGCCGTTCTCAACCCCTTCATCCCCTCAGCTGGTATTGATACCTGGATTTGCACTGAACCCAGATGCAGGACCCTGCACTTGGCCTTATGAACCTCCTGAGGTTCACATGGCCCCATTCCTCGTGCTTGCACAGGTCCCTCTGGATGGCATCCCATCCTTCAGGGGTGTCAATCACACCACTCAGCTTGATGTCACTTGCAAGCTTACTGAGGGTGCACTTGATCCCACTGTTTGTGTTACTGATGAAGATATCAAAGGGTACTGGTCCCAAGACAGACCCCTGAGGGACACCACTCATCACTGATCTCCATCTGGACATTGAGCTGTGGAACACTATCCTCTGGATGTGACCATCCAACTAATTCCTCATCCACCTGAATGTCCAGCCATCAAATCCACATCTCTCTAACTGAGAGAGAAGGATGTTGTGGGGAATCATGTCGAAGGCCTTACAGAATTCCAGGCAGACGACATCAACAGCTCTTCCCTTGTCCATTGTTGTAGTCACTCCATCATGGAAGGCCACTGGGTTGGTCAAGCAGGACTTTCCCTTGGTGAATCCATGCCAGCTGCCTCTAATAACCTCCCTATCCTCCATGGGCATTAGCGTAGCTTCTAGCAGGATCTGCTCCATGATCTTCCCAGGCACAGAGGTGAGGCTGACGGGTTGGTAGTTCCCAGGGTCCTCCTTGCTACCTTTTTTAAAAATGGGTGCAATGTTTCCCTTTTTCCAGTCATGGGGGACTTCACCTGACTGTCATGACTTTTCAGATATCATGGAGAGTGGATTGGCAGCTACATCAGGCAATTCCCTGAGGACTCTGCGATGCATCTCATCAGGTCCCATAGAGTTGCATATGTTCAGGTTCCTCAGGTGGTCTTGAACCTGATCTTCTCTTATGTTTAAAAAAACCCCACCAATGATAGCATCCATATTTTTAAAACTCTTTCTGTTTTCAAGAATAAAAGTCAGAAGTGAAAAAAATAGTGTTTAATTGAAATAATTTTATAGTTTTTCAACAATCCTTTAGTATTTTGCCTTAAAAAAAAACCCTCCGCAATTTGTTTGTCATGAAATTACTCATGGAGTTATCTGTTAAAACCTCAAAGGTCTTGTTCTTGAGTGATAACAGTCAGTTCAGAATCTATCACTTTATATGTGAGGCTATGATTAGTTTTAGATTAGGGGTAGAGTATTCAGCTCAAGGTCGGAAGGGGGCTATGTTATGGCTTCTCACAGTTACAATTCCTTGATTACCTCTGTATTGTCACAAGAGAAATGTGAAGAACCTCTCAATGATAATTTATCCATGTAAGAAAATAATTTGCAATGAATAGTTGCTCTTTGATAAAACACCTTTTCTAAAAATGTCCAGCATTTATGTCATATATAAATCTATTTGATATATACATGTATATAGCATCTGCATACATGAGTAAAGTCCTTTTTCTGACTAGTTCCATCACTTTCCTGACATTCATGAGATAGTTGAACACCAATCAATCTCAGCTTCTTATAATGCACTGCCAATCTGTCTTTCACCTTCTTTCCTGAAAAGAATATTTTTAGATTTCTTTCTTAGCTCTCTTTATGCAAATATAATACAAGGTCGATAGATAAAAGAAAAGGTAGATAAAATAAGTTAATTTCATTGTCGTCATTATTATGTGGTTGTTTTTTGTTTTTTTCCCCCAAAACCAATTTTGCTCAAATAAAAATTAGGAAATCATTTAGTAGGGAAAAGACACCTGGTCACTTCCTCTGTGTAAATGTATTTAAAGGGGTAACAAAAGTGAGGATCCTATAAAATTAAAATCAAGCTCACGGGCCTGAATTGTAATGTTAGCAACCCTGAATAGTTGTAGTCTGCATGCTGCCCTTTAGCTATTGCAGCTGAGCAGGTTATTATACTTCGTTGAGAAGTATGGATGAAGATCCTGGAACCAGCAATTTTAATACAAACTCTGAAAATCATTAGATTGATAAGCTGTTAACTTTTAGATGACACAGTGGCAACCACCTTTCCTTTCTCCTCTCTTTTTGACAAATTCATTGTAATCTTGGCCCTCTCACCACCAGCAGAAAAAAGACAATTTCACTGATAAGTGAGGAAATCCTTCACTTGTTTTAAACCTATGTTTTCTAGGAGCAGTAAGACTGGTGCTCTTCTTGCCTTCCTCAGCCTGAAACCTTTAAGACTTGCTACTGCACTAAACAGGATAAGATGCTGTTCCACAGGATCTTGAGATTTCTGTTCAGTGAGTTTCTATTCTCTATTGCAGTGCTTGCTAATTTTTTTGCTTTCTGTTTCTGTCTGGCAGCTATAAACACACATGACCCAAGAAATGAAGAAGTTGGATTTTTCCTTGAAAAACAAATGAGAATGAGAGATGCGCCTGCACGGGACAAAATCTATCTGTTGCCTCATGAGAGAAATGATTCAAATAGCTCTGTATTGACTCAATCACCCTCTGCTGACAAATGCAATGGAACAACTTTCCTCTCTTACTTTATTACTGACTTATTTGTGCTGTAAAACTTCGGAGCTGAATAAACCTCTACCAGAGCAGTATCATCTATGTGAGCAGGAGATAATACTCCCATACAGTCCATCACCTGGAGTTCTCATTCTATAAGATAAGCAGCAAACGGGAAATTAAAAAAACCCACATGGAATCCTGTTCAGTTCAACATGCTTCTGTAGTCAGGGATTGCAGTAGTTGATCTGGTACCATCCATACAAACAGGCTCATAAAGTCTCCCACCAGCAAAACTTGCTTTCTCTTACTGCTGTCCCTCTGGTGTGCTCTGCTGCCTGCTCGTCATGCTTACTTCTCCAGCTTCCCCTCTCAGCTGACTTAGGTTGTGACCAAGAGCTTCAATCCAACACAGTCTTATTCTGGCCGTGGTTATTTCAGCAGGACCTCATTGCAGGAGTGTGACACATTCATTCATATCCTATTTTATTGGTAAGGAATGTTTGCCCCTTTGATGTTTATACCCTTTTAATGTCCTTACTCTAAAGCTGCATCTTGCTCCTAATAATGTTAATTGCCATTTATTTCAATTATACTGATGACAAAATCTCCTAATAGAAGTGTCTGGAGTATTTTGTACCTTGGATGTCATCTATGTGTCTCATTCTGATGCTGTTACATGTCTGCCTATATATGTGCCAGCATTTTTTCATTTCTTTATACAGCTAGTATGCTTATTGAGAAAAGTCACACAGCAGATGTGTAGAGAAAAGTAGAAGGATACTTAAACATACTTCTATTTTTAAACATATGAGTAATTTTAAATAAGACAATGGAACTGTTTATATGATTAAAGTTATGCATAGTTTAACACTGAATTAGAACCTGTGAACTTCTGGAAGATCAGTATTATATATAACATCAAGTATTGTTATGTTTTCATACATCTTCAAATATTATCCAGATATCTTGACACTAGTTTTATTTTAAGGAATGGGGAATATAAACATAATCACAACTCATGGAAAACAACATATTTTCTTAAGCAAGCAAATAAACCGAACAAACAAAACCAAAACAAAACATGAGGCAGAATGCTGTAGAAAACCCTGTGAAGCAAGCTTTACTACTGAGAGATCTATGCTCGTCCTGTGCTGCAGACATTCTTTCCCT
>NW_010546851.1:4706-25899 GCF_000687285.1 Phaethon lepturus
AGCAATATCATATTGAGCAGGACTGCAAACCAACATGAGGGTACAGTCAAATTAGTTTATTAAGCAAAAGAGGTCTTACTAAACTTCATAGAAGAACCTCAGTTTTTGTTGCAGTCCTATTTCTTCCCTGCCTCTTGAAGCTCGGTGCCAGCTCTAGAGACAATTATTTCTCTGTCTTTTTTGTGTTTAAAAGCTGATCTACAAAACTTGGTGACAAAACAGCTGGTCCTGATCAGAGCAGGCCAATGGGTTTTCAGTCTTGCATCACGAATGCAAAGGCCCACACATCAGACTCTTGGCAAAAGCAGTACAGCATTTTTGTAAAATTACTAGCAACTTTATCAAGCTACGAGTGATTTATCACCATTAATGGGATCCAAACCCGATGGTACTCTTGTATTTTTAATGAAAAAAATTTCAACTTCCGTAAGTGAGTTCGGGAAGACCAAATGAATGCAAGACATCCACATAAGCAAACACAAAATATACTTGTCTGCCTACAATCCTCCTCTCTTGTGAAGGACTGATACTGCAAGACAGAAACCTGTATAATAGAAGCAGACTCTGGGATCCCTAATGGAAAATGAAATGTTTTCATTTGCCCTTAAAACAACAGAAATACATTGTTCACATTTGTACATGCACTTTCCATTTTTAAATGTCCTAATGGGCAAACATAAAAAATTGATTCCATCCCATTTCTTTTGCTCCAATCTCTTGGATTATAAGGGCTAACAAAGTACTGTAATAACAGAAATACTAAAAGGAAAATAAATTTAATTCACCTTTTGTACCAGAGCCAAAGCAAAACTTCAATAGTATGCAGTGAGGAATAGCAGATGGCCAACTTGCCTTCAGCAAGAATCAGCTGTAAACACTCATGTTACTTTAGCAGTTAGCTGAGCATTTGTGCATTATATACAAGACTCCTAATTCCATGCTAGAGTCATGGAGGATGAGCACTGGACAGAACTGATCACTAGAATTAGCTTTTATGCAAGTTTTTTTTCCTTGATGGTTACTTTTCAAGTGCTATTCTCAAGTTTCCACAGGGACCTGTGCCACATGAATGTACATTTTTAATTGTTGCCTGGTACTTTGAATGCTTACAGAGTTTTTAGACCTCTGCTTTTTGAACTCCTTGTGTATTTTGAATCCAGGCTTCTTTGCACAGGCCTGGATGGTATCAGAGCCCATTTTTCAAAGAGAGAATTCACTGGGAGGACTGCAGAGATGATGGAGGGACCTAGCAGCTCAGGATAGTGTTTTTGGAAAGCGTTGTTAAGTGACTGTGGGACTGAAGAGTCCTGAACTAACCATATGTCAAGCCAGTAGGTACTGGGGGAGGTGTTGGCTTTGCTCTCCCAACACACCTGGCTCTGCTCGAGTACCTAAGTTATCTGTTGTCATGTATTTAAGATTGGTCATGATCTTTCACTTACTCTTTCAGTCTTATGTTGCCTTGGTTTGTTTTCTCTGTGGGATCTTGGGATGTTTGTGGAAAGAAATCTAGTCTATTGCCCTAACAACAGCTGCCAAATCACAGAGCACACCAGTACCCCAAGTCCAAGTGAAAAAACACAGAGCTACTTGCATAGAAATGCACAAAACATACACCTGTAAGTGTTACCTCTGCTTTGAAGAAGATTTCCTTTTCCTGTCATATCAGTATCAGCTTTTTCCCTCCTTCCCTGCCCCCAGCCCATGGTGTTTGTTGACTGTGACTAGAGTTCAAGATCATGTAAAAAAAAAACAGTAATGGCATGCAGGAGGTGGGGAGAACCGCTAAGCATAATTGGATAAAAATGCTTCTGTGATCCCTAAAGGGGGAGAAACACTTCAGTTGTTGCTGATTGGCACCAGAAACAAACCTTTACCCCGAAAAAAGAATTGAACACAGCTGCCTGACAGACATATTCATTTCCTTCTCAGGGGAAAAGTAAATAGATTACCCAGGAGTTTTATGCTTATCGAGCAACTAAGGCAGCCTAAAACTATTTGTTTTCCCATTTCTGTTTACATGTGATCAAGACATAAGGTTAAAAACACATTTATATAACAAAAACATTTGTAAATTCTGCATTTTCACAGCAGAGGCTTCTTTCTGTGTCTTCTATTGCCAAGTCATCTGTAAAGCAGGTATTAACAAATTGCCTGTAGGGCTATATTTTTAATGTTATATTTTTACTGCAGCATTAAAATTCCTCTTTAGATTTTTGTAGCTGAAGGGATTTTCATTCCCATCTTCTCCCCCCAAATAGCTCACCATCACATTTACTTACTATTAAATGTGGTATAGCTAAAGATGTCCAAATTCTTCCAAGTTGTAACCATCTTAGTATATAAATTTTTGCAGTTTTATTATTAGGGAGATGATTAAAGTCTTGCTTAAGTGTAGATATATGGGAGTCCCCTCTTCTTGAAAATTAAGTCCATCAGTTAGGTATTTGCATTTTTTTTTTTTTGTTTCCAGAGGAAAAAAAAAAAAAAACCAAAAACAAAAAAGCCAAACAACCTTACAAAAAACTACTAACTGCTAAGAAACCATCGCTGTGGATGTTTCCTCTACTGTTATCTTGGGAACATTTGATAATAAAAAATAAGCACAAGTGCTCTTATAAATGACCGTAGAAGCTTCTTTCAATGAGATTCCCCACAGCTTGTTTTGCGGAGGATAACCTACCTGCTTTGTACAAAAGAATACTGCTCTCTAGTGGAATATGGGAAAACATTCCATGACCTCACCACTTACCTTCCTCCGCATTCTTAGCCATTTGCAGATGAAAGGCAGCTTAGCTTTGTCCTAGAGTTATGACATGTTATGATATATGGCTACAATTACTGTGAGATTATACTGTGAAGTGGCTTTGCTTTTGTAATCAAGTAAAAGAAAAATCTTTTTTTTTTTCTTCAAAACTCCTTTGTAAATTGAAACTAGTGGTTTTTACCGTATCCTTTTTTTCAGAATGCTGCTCTCTATATCAAGAATGTGGAACTAATAACTATTTAATTTACACAGGAACTCATAATAATTTAGCTGGCATAAGGTTAATTTGGGAGTGATTAATAGCTGCATTTATACAGCTGGAAATTTTAATAATGTCTGTCTCTGGAATTTATAGTGCTAATATTTTATATTCAGGATTTGCTTTCTGTTGTGGTCATTGCCTCCTTTGGAGTGGGAAAGGTTTGCTGAAGCAAGAATTAAGTTGTACAAATTGTTCAATATATTCTGCCTGTCTCAGTGGGTGGGACACTATGAAAACACATACGCACGTACAAAATGTGGTGCTTTCAGTTTCCTTCCTCCAGGGCTAGTTGTAGATCTGTCATCTGTTTGGTAGACTTGATGGGATCAGGGCTCTTTTGACAGCTTTAATCGCTATCACTACTCACAGCAAGCCTGCGAGCTAGTGAATTGACATGCTGGACATACTTAAAATCGGCATGTAGTGCAGGACTGAAATGAACCTCGCCTGGAATGTGCTCTAAGTGTGCATTCAAAACAGGCATGCGCTGCTTTGAGGTATTACAATGTTAAACCTGGAGCCAGCTGTTTTCTGAAGATTTATTTCCAATATGCCCTGTCCCTCAGGCATTGGAAAGTAACTTAATACATCATCTGCAAATAAGCTGGTTAGTCTGTGACCAGAGAGCCTGGTTCTTGTTTTGTTGTCTAGGAATGAAGGCACTCACATGAGGCTAATGCAGAAATTTTCTGAAGAGTACCTCGCCGAATAACTGTTTAAGGCAGTTACTTTTCCAATTGTAAATAGAGGCATTTGGAAAGATCTGTAACTAAATATGATTTTTTTTCCTTAAAAAAAAGGTAAGTGGCATCAGTAATCCAAAAAACCACAGTAAACAAAAAGGACCATTTTGAGTGTTAGAGGCAAGAAAAATAAGCATAGGATGGTACAAGAGGATTGTTAGCCTTGGAGGTTTTCCTCCTCTATTTTCTCCAGAGTATATTCCCCATCCATGTTAGGAATAGGAATTTAGAAATTTCTAAATTTCAGTTTAGAAATTTTGAGCATGCTGTGGTTCACTAGTAATTATACTGAGATCAACATATTAGAAGAATAGCTTCTCTTCTGAGGAACTTAAAGCACTTAAAACTTTTGTTGTTTTGTACTGTTGGTTAGGCATTAACAATTTTGGAAACTTTTCTATAATTGTAAGTCTTCTGAGCAGGAATAAATTCCAGCTACAACTTATTCAAGAATGTGATGTATTTCACTCAGAGAAATCTGCTGTGTTGCCACCACACCACAATGAATTTATTTCTCTTTTTTTGGCAGATATAAACTGCTCTCCATCACCATGCTTTTCTACTGCCATATTCTATTCTGGAAACTCATTCCTAAACCAGAATCAGCCTTAAAAATATTGGTAAATTTATCCTCGAAACATAGAGGGTTTTAGGATGAAAAGGTTATTGTCCTCTTTCACTGGCAAGGAAATTAAAGTAGGAAGAGGTGAAGATGAAGTGTTAAAATTACATAAGATTTATACTGGTGCTGGGAATACAATGCAGATCTCTTGACTCCTACTCTGATGCATTAACCAAAGTATTATGCTTCCCTCCCTGGAGTATTTACAGTCTTTCATTTCTACTGGTAATGGAAAGTTTTCCTGGGAGTGGAAGGAAAAAGTATAAAAGAAGAGTACAAATAAAACCATCTGGAATAGAGGAAAATAGAAGACTAAATCATCTGCAAAATCTGGTAATGTAATATAGAACAAATAATGAACTATGGTTAACATGCAATAGTTTTAATGCATATTGAAGAACATACAACAGAGTGGTTCTTGATAGTTCTCAGATGTCTTTAGCACTTGAATTACAGGTTGCAAAATACAGGGATTCATTCATGTGGCATGACTACAACAGTATTCAAGTTATACCTTAAGGTTTTCATTGTACAATGTACGGAGATAACACAGAAAGAATACAGGTTTCTCCTGAACAAGCTTTGCATAGCAAGTATTACTACTGGAAATGTGGTTTCTGCTAGTGTGACAGAAATTTGTTTCCTCCTGACCTGAGTAGGAAATATTGACATTTTCTTATTGACTCAATAATTATCATTAATTAATTAGGATGGATGTTTGTGAAGCACATTAAACATAGTAAGCACTATTTAAGTGCTGAGTAATATTGTTATTGATTTACAGCACCTTTTGCAAACATCAGGGCTTTACAGAATAAGAAAATACCTAGTAGTACAGCACATGTTGTTTTTGTTTTTAAAGTTGAATTATATGGATAAATGACAAAATAATTAGCCTGAAAAAACTTTCAAGCCAACATTTTAAGGAAGTCAGAGAATTAGCTGTTCAGCTTTCATGTCAGATGAAAAAGTGGAATAAAATCAGAAACAGATGAGAAAAGCCATGTTCCCTAGAACAATGCACAGCAAAATTGATAGACAAGTTTATATATCAGAAATCTGAGCATATGTTGAAGGTGAGCTTTCAAATGTCTGCAAGAAGAATGGACTCAAAATGACCTTCATCCACATATCTCCTAGTCTTTTGGGTCACAAACCCTAGATATGCACATGAAAACATTCCCTTGTATATGAACATGTCCCATGTCTTAATCCACAATTTCCATGGCAGAAGCAGTGAGTATGTGTCTCAGCTGCACGTTGGGAAAAAAGACATGGAGACTGTGCTGCCAGAAACTGGAGACAGGGCTTCAGGATACATAAAGACCCTCTGAGGAGATGCAACCTTTGCTAATTTCTTACTTGTTTTCTGCTTTACTTTCATTCTGCCATCTATCAGCCATTCTAAAATACTGCTGTATCAACCCTAAGAACATCACCAAATGCACAGGAATTTGTCTGCTCAGAGGTTTAAATCCTGTAGGAAGTAATTATATATGCTTAAGTGTAAAACATTATCTGGAGATATTCACTTCAAAAACATGTGGGTACAACAAAGACTCTGATGTTACATCTGTCTTCTATGGCCTCTCCTACTATTTCTTAAAAATATTTAATATAGTTGTCTTACAGACCATCCTGAATATAAGTGTGATCTTAGGCAATGAAATATGAAGAATGAAAGAGGTCTAGGTAATACACAGTTATCAGACTGAGTCTTTTACCCAGAATTATATCTCCAGGGCTCCTTGAGTCCATATTACTATTTTCAGTTTGGGGCACATCGGGTGATTTCAACTGGTACTGTTCTCAGAGTTCCTGAAAGTTTCTAGGTCAAAACAACAAGTTGGAACCACGTACTAAATTCAATGGAAACAGCAGGTCCATTATCAAAGAAGTGAGCTTCTGTCTGTCCCTCCATGGTAGCATAATAATACCTTTGTTCTTATCATCAATAAATCAGTATCTCCTGCCCAGCTTCTAAATAACATTTCTCGGAAGGGGAAATGAAGGAGAAGAATACACAGGGAAAGGTGAGAGGAATATAATAAAGGAAGTGCTAAAGTAATACAGGAATTAGGTTGGAATCCCCAGAGTTCATTGACCCTTGACTGTCTAGTTAAAGGGTGTCAGAAGGGCATTTGGAGTTAATATTGTGGTTCACACAGTGTTTAGAAGTCATGCTGAGTTGCTGTATTGATTGTAAGCTGTACAAGATAAAGCATTTGCAATAGTACGCTGGAGATGGTATTTAGATTACATTTCTGTATTAGTTTATAATCTCCAGTTGACAGGAAATGTGACTCGGTAGTCTTAGGACTTTCAGATGTCTATATCTGTCACCATGAGAAACTGCAGACATGGCTGTGATTGGTAGGAGAGATGGAGGCGGGACTATTTCATAAGTCCATCAGAGTCCATTTCACAGATATTATTTAGGGTGACAAGGACCTCCTCTGACTTTTTTACTTAACTTCTTTATGGATTCAGAGAGGGAAGTAATGAGATGGCATCTTGCCAGTGTCCATACGAACCTATCTTCCCTGAGTGTTATCTTCTGAACCTCACTGGTATAAAAGCTGGACAGAGATTCAACCTGGATGAAGCCAAAAATAAGACAGATGATTGGAGGTAGGTGGATCTCCAATGAGGAAATAAGGAAACTGCACTTTGGCCACAACAACCCCATGCAACGCTACAGGCTTGGGGAACAGTGGCTGGAGAGCTGCCCGGCAGAAGAGGACCTGGGGGTGCTGGTTGACAGCCAGCTGAACATAAGCCAGCAGTGTGCCCCAGTGGCCAGGAAAGCCAACAGCATCCTGGCCTGTATCAGAACTAGTGTGGCCAGCAGGAGTAGGGAAGTGATTGTGCCCCTGTACTCGGCACTGGTGAGGCCGCACCTCGAATCCTGTGTTTATTTTTGGGCCCTCACTACAAGAAGGACATGGAGGTGCTCGAGCGTGTCCAAAAAACGGCAACAAAGCTGATGAGGTATCTGGAACACAAGTCTTATGAGGAGTGGCTGAGGGAACTGAGGTTGTTTAGTCTGGAGAAGAGAAGGCTGAGGGGAGACCTTATCGCTCTCTACAACTACCTGAGAGGAGGTTGTAATGAGGTGGGTGTTGATCTCTTTCCCCAAGTAACTAGCGATAGGATGAGAGGAAATATCACTTAAATTGCACTAGATTTAGATTGGTTATTAGGAAAAATTTCTTTACTGAAAGGGTGATCAAACATTGGAAGAGGCTGCCCAGGGAAGTGGTGGAGTCACCATCACTGGACGTGTTCAAAAAATAAGTAGACGTGGCACTTCAGGACATGGTTTAGTGGGCATGGTGGTGTTGGGTTGATGGTTGGACTTGATGATCTTAAAGGTCTTTTCCAACTTTAATGATTCTATAATTCTATGAAATAGATAATCTGGGTTTTTTTGTGATTTGTAATTTGGTGAGCTCTTGGAGCTGCAACTGTATTGGAAGTTTTCATAGACAGGACTTGTAAGTGCTGCAGCGTTTTTCTAATATAATCCTTGACTGAACCCAAATGTTTTTTTTTGATCTATATTTGTGATTGGTTCAGATTATATCTGAATGAACAAACTGTTCATGTTCCTGCATGTTGGTTTTGACCTTTAAAACCTTTGATAATCCAAAGCTCTCCATATACTCAAATGATATCTAGCTGGTGAGAAATAAGAACACCTCACATATAGAGTCCAGCTAATCCCTGTACCTTTGGACTGGAGTCAGATTTCTGACTGGAGTATTTGCCAAAATTATACCACAACATTTTCTATTGAACAAGATGTCTCATTATACAAAATAAAATAATTTTATAAACAATACAGTGTTATTTGGGAAGTCTGTCTTTCAGGGCATCATCTATATGTTTATTATAGTCTATAACATTTCTACATGTTCACATAGTGCAGTGTAGTTTTATCTGTGTTGTTGAGTACCCTGCCTTAAATGGCTTGCATAATCTGGGTAAAGCAGAAGCTCACAGAAGATGACCAGGGATATTTCTCGCTCTGTTTGGAATAGTTTTGAGCAACACATTTCTAAATCTCTAAGTTTTGGAATAAGAAACAATAAAGCAAAAAAAAAAAAATGTTGCTGGCTGTTGTGATGTAGTACTAATCTTGAATACTTAAGCAGTAATTTACACTTGTTCAAAGCAATGAATGAGCCACAAGTTGAGCCACACATTGCTATGGTTGTTTAAAACCAGGACAGATGACAGGCATTATATTACACACATGGAGGAAGTGAAAGAAGCAGAGGAATATCAGTGACTGGTTTTAACATCAACACTGCCAGAGACAATAGTTTCAGACATGAACTTTGTTACTCCTGACATTGTGTGACAAGGAAATACATGGAGATATACATCCTGATTAGTTGTTTTGATTGCTACTTTGTAGTTTTTATATGAAAAGTAATTCTGGGATGTATTAGAATTAAAAAGAAGAATGAATTGGACTGGCTGATTTGTAAGTGTGATAAAAGCTTTAGATGCTAAGCCTTTCTCCCTGTTGTCTGTTACCATGTGTGCCCCCTTGATTTATTGGGAAATATTAGAACCCCTTTAAAGGCAGTGATTATTTGAGCTCTTGTTTAGTTCTTTCAAGAAAAAATTATTAATTTTTTGTTACTTTTAAATATCTTTTTCTTAAAAAGAATCCTTTAAAATAACTTTCTCTGGATTTTTTTAAACTGCTTGGGCTTGACTTCTGGGAGGGGTTTAACTGTGCTGTTCATTTTTTTTCCTGGAACAGGTTCTCAGACATCTGATATAGATTACCTCTGCAATGAAAGAGTTGGCTGAGGCTTTAGGGATCCAGATGATAAACTTACTTGTTGGCTCCAATGTATAAGCTTCCAAGAAAAAAAAAAAAAAAGAAAACATAGACCTGCTTGAGCATGAACAGAGGAGGGCCATGAAGATGATCAGGGGGCTGGACCACCTTTCTTATGAGGATAGGCTGAGAGAGTTGAGGTTGTTTAGCCTAGAGACCTTATAGTGGCCTTCCAGTACTTAGAGGGGGTTTGCAGAAAAGACGGGGAGGGACTCTATAAGGGATTGTAGTGATAGGATGAGAGGTAATAGCTTTAAACTGAACGAGGGTAGATTTAGATTAGATATTAGGAACAAATTCTTTACTATGGGGGTGGTGAGATACTGGAACAAGTTGCCTGGAGAAGCTGTGGATGCCCTCTGGAAGCATTCAAGGCCAGGTTAGATGGTACTTTGAGCAACCTGATCTAGTGGGAGGTATCCCTGGCCATGGCAGGGGGGTTGGAACTAGGTAATCTTTAAGGTCCCTTCCAACCAAAACCATTTTATGATTCTATGAAAAAAACCCAACTGAAACATTTATTATGATAAATGTTATGCTTCCAATTATGGACATTAATCTCTGATCATAACTTATGAAAAAGTTACTACTGAATCTTGAGAGAGAAAGACATATTGGAGGAAATTTGAGTTCTGTTGAAGTTTTCCTGGATTTTGCATTTGACTTTAAAAAGGATAAGATTCAGTCAACAAAACAGATGGAGAGCTAATCCCAAGTGGATGCTAATTTTTAAATGTAATGCTCATCTGAAGGATTGTTGTATCAGAAAACTTAACCATTTAATGAGAAATTGAGAGTAGACAGATATTTACATATATTTATCTTGGTTTCTGTTAATAAAAAAAATTGGCATAATGACATAAAGATAGATTTATATTGTTGAGATCAGGATAGAGATATGTACTGAAAATTTCATGTTTTTTTCCTGCAATTGCAAGAAGGATTTTAGTAGCAACCTCTTGATTGTGATGTTGGGGAAAGGTAATATGAGATACGAATATCTTATAATGTCTCTAAGCCCTGTTCATTTCTCTAGTGACTTTAAGTTGATTGTTAACTAAAACTCAAAAAGCACATGCTGTTTCATCTCAAAATGTCCATTTCCATTCATGGGACAAGGCTTTACAAACGCTAGTCAAACAAGGCTGGAGGCAAGCTCTGGTAACATTCATATCAAAAGGACAAAATATCAGGTCTGCTAATGGTCTTTCCTGTACTGGATAGCATCAGATTACCAGCCTTCTGGAAATCCATTTTCTATTACTTGTCTCAGGCACAATAATAAAATCTGAATTAACACAAAAGAAAACGGAGAAAGAAAATACTTAGCAGAAAGGACAGAAACTGGAGAAAGTGACAAGTTTACCAACTGTCTATCTTCTGTGTATCTTCACATTGTCTTAAGATATCCTGTGATTTGCTTTGCATTATTACGATAATGGAGCTTTAAAAATCCTGGAAAAAGTACTTAATTTTTTATCTTAATATTTTGGACGAAAATGATGTCTCAGAAATAGTGTGGCCAGCAGGAGTAGGGAAGTGATTGTGCCCCTGTACTCAGCACTGGTGAGGCTGCATCTTGAATCCCGTGTTCAGTTTTGGGCCCCTCACTACAAGAAGGATGTTGAGGTGCTGGAGCGTGTCCAGAGAAGGGCAACGAAGCTGGTGAGGAGTCTGGAACATAAGTCTTATGAGGAATGGTTGAGGGAACTGGGGTTGTTCAGTCTGGAGAAGAGGAGGCTGAGGGGAGACCTTATTGCTCTCTACAACTACCTGAAAGGGGGTTGTGGTGAGATGAGTGTTGGTCTCTTCTCCCAAGTAACTAGTGAGAAGATGGGAGGAAATGGCCTCAAGTTGCACCAGGGGAGGTTTAAACTGGATATTAGAAGAAACGTCTTTATGGAGAGAGTGTTCAAACTTTGGACCAGGCTGCCCAGGGAGGTGGCAGAGTCACCATCTCTGGAAATATTCAAAAAACATGTGGATGTGGCACTTTGGGACATGGTTTGGTGGGCATGGTGGCATTGGGTTAACGGGTGGGCTTGATGATATTGAAGGTTCTTTCCAACCTTAATGATTCTGTGATTCTGTGAAATTCTTCAATATTGCACCACTATAACCATTACAGTTGGAATGGTTTAAAGCCAGTGTGCAATAGCAGAAACACCCCTTTGGATTAGATTGTTAGTTGGAATGTGTCTATGAGGTTTTACATGTGGTATTTCTAAAGAAAGAAAGATTTTTATGCTATTATGAACTTACAAAATCTCTCACTGGTCTCCAGACAAGGGTCCTTGCTTTACACCACAATTAAGCTAAAATAGAACCACTGAGTTCAAAATAGTTGCAGCTAAGTAAACTTAGTCTATTAGAGGCAAATAAGCCCCAAAACTTCTTAAATGTTTTTACAACATTCATTATTAAACCTGCCTATTATGGAAAATTAATAAAAAGCCCTTCATCTGTGGCTGAAAGCCATCTCTGGTTAATGCACGAACAATTCAGAGGTAGTTCTGGAGGGCAAATTTCAGACCTCAGACTGTGTAATAAGTTAAAAAAAGATCTTTAATCTTCCTGGTGAAAATCAACACTCCAGAATTCTTTTTTTACCTTATTAACAAAAGATCAATGTTATTCTCTGAAAAAGGTTATGAAAACTGTATAGATAATAAACAGTCATCTACGGAATCCAATAGAGCTAATTCCACAGATGTGTCACATATCCACTCCCACTTTTTGTGTTAAAATAATAAAAACATAAGTAGACACATTTTTTGGACATGCATTTTAGAAAGTGCACTATGTGCTGACTGATACCAGAGAACCTTAGTAAATTTAACTGTTTTCCATATTTCAGTTCACACTGTGATGATATTATGTAATAGGCAAGATACTTCCTTCACACTGTGCAAATCTTGGGAAATTTTACTAAAGTAGTGTAAATATTTTTAACCAGTAATTTCTTGTTCCTGTGAGCACTTAATTGTTCTCTTGATTTTCTGTTTGGAGGCCTTCTTCAAACACTAAAATATTTTAGTGTTTAATATCTATGAATTCTTGAAGATATGCAAGACCTATTAACCCTAATAGTCTGGCCTATATTTACAGACAAAAGTTTAATCCTGACCCATTCTGAAGTTCCTATAATATAATGGAAAAAAAACCCATAATTAACAGACCTTATTTGCTGGATGCATCTTAATCACCCTGTTTAGCAGTTGTTCTCAAAGTTTGTGAACAGAGTTGTATGGATTTCTTTGATGTAACTTTCTCCCCTGTATATGTGATCAGAGTGTATTTGTGTGTGTTCAGTTTGTTGTTTCTTTGCATGTGCTCCTTCCCAGCTCTGCCAGGTGCACAGTTAATATTGATGGATGTTATGACTCAAAATTTTTACAAAATGGCTAGACCCAGAGCTTGTGTATACCAGCACAACAGCAGTTCTATGAATATTGGTATTTTTATCTTAATACCTACATTTTGTTTCTTTTCTTTGTTTTTGCTTGTTTGGGCAATTGTGTGGCTTTGTTGAAGATAAATCAAATTTGTTACTCATTCTAATATGACTAAAATCCTATGGGCAAGACCATAAAGGTAAAAATATATGTGATTTGTCTGTATATCTGAGTTATTTTAACATCTTCACATATGACCTACACTGTTGACATTGTAATATGCTTTACATAATTTCATTAAGTGAAGAGTTTAAGGTTGAGAGCTCTGAAGTGCTCAAGGTGAATTTATCTAGGATGTACTGTGATGATCATGCTGTTGTTCAATCTATACACAGCTATAACAACATTGTAATTTCTACTATGCTTTTAATTCTTATCCAGTCCTATTCCAGGTACTTTTACCTAGTGTTCCTCAGTATTGATTAAATAAGAATCTTATAAACAAACAGGTATATCTCAGAAAGCCGCTGTTGCTAACAGAGAAGTAACTTCAAAGAACTGCAAAAAAACAGTTTGTCTTTGATTTTCCACATTGGATGTTTTGATAAGTAACTAATCTGTGTCCAGGGCTAGAAATGGGATTACTGTCTCAAACCTATCTTCTGGAGGATTGTTGTATTTCTAAATAATGAGATCTGCTCAGGTACTACAATGCTGATAATGCAATAATAACAATAAGATACAGGCATTTAAGGAGTTCTTTTTGTGTACAAAGTCCAGGGACAAGCAGAATATTCTATTATACAGGACACTGGTTTGGGATTAAGAAAAAGAATCCTTCTCCTGGATTTGTCAACAATTTACAAACTTTGAGCAAATTACTGAACCATCAGCACTTCCCATCTATGAAATTTGAATATTTGTTTTCCGTAGCTTAGTCTGAGATCTATGAATGTAAAGAGCAATGTAGGATATAGGTATTCATATTATACAATTATTTCAAATCAAATTGAGTATGTGCTACCAGGACACCACGTTACAATAGACTGTGGTTTAAAACTACCTCCTATTTTGAAATTTTTTCTTTCTGTGCAAAACTGACCCTTAAAAACAAGTTTTGCTATTCTCCTGTAGATTTGTTGCCTAATTACAATCCATCTATGAAAGGTTTGAGCTCATGTTCAGGTGATACTACATTTTGGTGTTGGGAAAGGAAAGTGGGCACAGCCTCTGTCTCTTTGCAGATGAAGCTTTAATAAAGCATGCAAGTTAGTTCTGCCTTGCATCTGACTGCTTATTGTCAAATCATGACCTGTCTTACAGATGGAGCTTGTGCCTCCCTAACTATAGCTTTTTTTTCGCAGCCATGTCCCCATACAATGCTGTAAAAGTAAGGCCACACATCTTCTGAGCTTCCTGGGGTCTTCCTGTCAATGCAGTTACAGGAATCTGGTGAAAATGAGTTGGCTGGCATCCCTAAGTGTTTAGGTGATGTTACTGTACTCAAAATTGGCTGGGTCTGGCTTCCTGATGACTTGGGAAATACTGGTTTTCTCTGTCATGACACAAGAATATCCTAGCTGTAGTCTATACTGCAACTTCCAGCTCTGAACCTGTCTATTAGAAAAGCTTTGGGATGTATATATCGTATGTATCTCTGACAGCAGAGACTGGTAACAGAGTACTCAAATGCATTGTTAAGAAGTAATTTAGTTTGTGTTTTAACCATTAAATCTTTTCAACCACTTTCATAATGAAGAATAAAGCAGAGCAACAGAGTTATTGCAGCTCTATGAGTAAAACGGCCAGAGCTGTTCTAGTCCTTTTTTTCTTTCCCCTGCCTCCCTGTTTATAATAGGGCAAAGCATTTACTTTTGGGCTAAGTTTATAATGCTTAACCTCAGTCCAAAAGAAAAACATTTTTAAAAGAGTTAATAAATGTATTCCAGACTCCCATTGCACTGGGTTTCTGGGAGGGGATGTAAGTCCAACACACAAACTTGCTAGAACTATAGTTATATCTCTGGTTAGAAGTCACTTTACTTGGCTAGATGTGTACTTCTTGATAAATTTTGTCTAACATGAAAGGAAAATAATAATTGAGGTTTTGTTTGTTGTTTGTTTTTTTTTTTTTTAATAAGTGCAAGAATGTTCTAGAAGACTGCTATTTTCAGATTCTTTTTTTGTTCCTGTTTCTTCTTCTTAGAAAAGTAGACCCTGTCTAGATTTTTGAGAGTCCTGTGACTGGAGGTTAATGAAATGGCAATATATGATACACTTTAGAGCATACGTAGCAGGACAGACCATAGACCTCTAGCCTATGGTTTCTTGTCTGTAGATCACAGTAGCAGATCATAAGGGACTCACATAGAAAGTGGGCACATGCAGTATACTTCCCCTACTTTGCCCTCCTACTGTCTAGCAACCAAGGTACCAGGACTTCCTGAGTTGGATTTTGTGCTTAGACTAATCACATAGGTGATTAATGGCATCAGAAGAGCTTCTACGGGAGAAAACTGTGGAACTTGCTTGCGATGTTGCTTGGAAGTGCATGAAAGTGCTTGAGATGCACTTTCATGCAGGTGCTGTCTTTCATTTCCTCAGCACTGGAAGCTTGCTTGGGAGTGGATAGCAGTGCAGGAGGAGAACAAACCCATAGTTTTGAAGTACTGGAACAGGAAAGTTTACATAACTGCAAGCAAAAACTGAGAATGGAAGCTGACTTTTTTGACTAAGTTGAAAAAAGAAACAGAAAAGCCGTTGAAATCAAATTAATGTGAAAAATATTATCCAAAATATAATAAAATAACAGAGGTTCTGTAGCATTTATGGAAATGTGCAAAATGGTACTTGAGTACATGTTAAATGCCATTCTATCGAGTTTCTTAAGTGCTACAGTCAGTCTAGTCACATTAAAAATAGCTTCTGAAACACTAGTTGGAGCTTAACATTTGAAGTCAGTCTATAGGCTAAACCACCCGTGTTTTTCATGGGCATCTCCTTCAGCATTCTTTTTCTGACCTTCAGCTAAGGAAGACTCTGTCAATCTGGATAAGTATTTTCCCAGCTAAAACATGCAGTGCATCAGGAGAAACTGAAAGTCTACAAGTTCCAAATTTCCGCCTACTGTTTGCAAATTAAATACAAATGTGAACAGCAGGAGGCTGACTTTTAAAACAGGCAAGTGTTGCCACACATTTACAGGATGGCTCCTCTTCAAATCTCTATGTTGCTTCCCTTCACCTTCTGCATCTGATTTAAACTTCTACCTCCTGATTTATTGTTGCCCTATGGCCTCCGCAGCATGTCACAGAGAGGATACTTATGGACACATTCTGGAGGAGGCAACACAGAGAAAGTGTGAGAGACTAGAAAGTTAGAATCACTAGTCTGGCTTAAAGATACTGTTGAAAACTGTGTGGTGACCTCTGGAAGTGAACAATTGAGGCAGAACAGTAGTTCATCTTGACTTTGTAACTCAAAATTTTACCAGGTCAGGAGTGGCTCAGGGCATCCCCCTTGCCTTCCAGACTTCTTCAGATTAGCTGTTTGTGTAATAGATGTTTAACTATTTCTTGCTTTTTATTTTTCTCTTTACTTCCTACCCTTCAGTCTTTCCTAATTCACATTTTCTTTTAATAGATTGCCTATGGCCCTATCACAGTCTTTCCTCTGTCGTCCATAAAAATCTTCTTTGCCTGATTGACTTGAGCTAACTTTCTGTTCCTTCTTTCATTTTTTTCTATCAATCTTTCTCAACTTTCTCTGTAAGTATATTTGTTGTCATTTACCTGTAGTTCCTAAAAGTTCACATTTATATCAATATTCTGAAGGTACTATTTTATATTTCCATTTGCACAAACAAGTAATAATCTGAACTTCACCATTTTCTTTCTTCATGCTATCACACATCTTTCATCACTTTGTGGTTATTGTTGTAACCTTGTGAGTGTAGCAAGGATAATTTTCTCCAGGTATAGTTGGCCCATAGTATAGAAAGATTATTCATACTGACTTTTATGTGTGAATATAGAACCATATTATGGAGAAAAGTTATGAAGATGTGAGATCTAATCTTAGTTTGAAGATATATTTTGTTTTCAAACTGCAGAGAGACTGGTTCAGAGCCTTCTGGGAATACACTGTGTATTCCTATCAAAAAACATGTACTTCCCAAAAACTTTTCAAGACCTTGATACTATTCCCACTTCCTCTTGAATTTTCTTATGATTGGTCTGTAGAGATTACTTACAGAAACCTTTATTCAGGAAGTAACAACTAGTATCTTTTTCAGCAAGGACTGAATTTTCAGCACTGTACTTTTCAAATCAGGTCAACATCTCGTAGCATCAGTTTACTGTTGTAAATTGTGAATCTGATCTGTCATGACTATTACTAACTTGATGGGTGGATGTACAACTTATCTAACAGATGCATTCATGCCTCTTTCTTAGTAGGGATCATATGGGCAAAAAAAAGGGTGTATGATGTAGCGTAAAAAATAATTTGTTGTCTCTATTTGTACACTGACAAGACACCTAGCAATCTATGTATTTTAATATCTTGCTACTGGCTTCTTGAAAAAACAAGGAGCAAGATGATGTCACTTATAAAACATTGGTTTCCCTAGGAGGTAAGTTCCTGGTAGCTGGGAAAATGTGAACCTCCCTGTCTTGCCTCCTTATTCTCACTTCAGAGGACTCAGTCTCCAGACACATGAATGAAACAGTTCAGGATCCTTCACCAGGTCAGGTGGCTGTAGGTACTTAATCTGCAGCCATGCTGATTCTTAGATCGCAAAATCTCCTTGACAATGTAAGAAGTATGGGATATTTTTTAGTAGTAGTGAATATAGGCCTGAATGAAAGCAAAAATTATGACTTCTGGTGAGGGTAGTTTATACTTCAGAGGTGTACATTTCCCTTTGTATATCATCAGGTTTTTCAGTTCTTTTACAGAAAGGGTTTTATCTGGATTAAAAACCTCTGGTAGCATTCACTTACATGCTTGGATTGTCTCTTCAGCTGTATGAAATGTGATTAAAAGAGGTTCTGCTTCAAGAATGCCTCTTGAACTTGGGCCAATCCACTTCTTCTGGCAAATCAGAGTATGAGGGATGTGTGTCGGTACGAGCATGTGTGTCTTTTATTGTACTTCTTTAAGGCCTGTCTGATTTTGGAAAAAAAAATCACAATGAAACATACAGTAGCTAGGATTATGGAAGAACTATCTGCTAAAGAACCAGTAGCTGTATCACCCAATCTCCTTGATGGTATAGCTAGTAGTTGAGGAGATATTAATTTGAGGCCAATTCAGAACTTGTGGGTTTATTTGACAGTAAAAGAAAATGTCATAAGGTTATAAAATGACATTTCAGAGGAAACTGCAGAAGAATTTGGATACAAGAGTGTGGTAATCTCACTGGTGATCCTTGAACTCTCAGACAATCAGTACTTTGGATTGTAGTATAGTCCCTAAACTTTTGGGTATCAAGTTGTCCTGCAAGAAAGTAAAACTAATTGAATCCCTGTTCATTCTCCCCTGCACACTGTTAAAGGCTTTGCTATGTTCTTATGCTTGTTTTGCTGTGCTGGAAAAATATGCATGTGTCTTCTTATTCCTCCCTCTCATGCATCTGCCCGTGCACTCATACACACACACACAAACACACAAACACACATGTGCCCTCCATGAGTCTGGGAACCATGGAAAACCAGTTTACAAATTATGTGCCCATTAGAAACACAGAAGATTTTTTTTAAGTGTTTGGGGACATCAGTAAATGTGTGTTAGGCATAGACTTAATAGATACTAGGTGTTTAAGTACCTTTAAAAAATATCTGTTATATTGTAGCATTTTATAAGTGTTAATTTTGTGAGTTGAATTTTAAGGTTTCCAGACTTTCACAGCATAAATTGGCAGTGTGAGACTGACATGGTACCTTATGCTTTTCTATTTTTAGATATATAGATGGTCATTTTAGCTACATATATTCAAGGCTATTTTGGAGTTCACACCTTGTAATCAGAAATACCATTGTAGGCACAGATAAGAATGTTACGTGGGATGAAATTGTATAGGTTTAGCTTGGAATCCAGGGAGTGAGCAGGGAGTAAGAAAGACTTGGCTTTTTTGGAGGCAAAGGTAAATAATGGATTGATTAAATATTAGTCTCGGTCAGAGCTTTGCCCTGTTTACTCAATGACTTCCCTCTAAAATATTTGGCTTCTTCAGCCAAAGCCAAATATCCACCTTTTAAAGAATTCTGATTTGTGACCATCCTTTGTGTTTTCAATTCCTATGCCCTCTGTCAATGGGAAAACTTATGTGAGCTCCTTTGAATCCTCTCAGGTAAAAGTAGATGAAATAATGTAACCCATCAATGAAGGAGGCTTGAAGTAACCCTGATAAAGGTTTCTAAAGCAGATTAGGGCTCACTCCATGATATTTTCCATTAACAGTTACAGAAGAGTAATGAGCAACCAGAAGTAGAGCATCTTTACTGGCACAAATAGAGCTGGAAGAAGACACATCTATGATTTTAGAAATTCTCTTGATTGCGCACAAATTAAGGTCAAGAGTAAAACTCCAGTAAATTCTCAGTGATGAAGCATCAGCTCAGCAGCTTTCTTGTATGACTCATGCAGTGCACAAATCGAAGGGAAATACTTAAACCTGTAGTGCTTCTAAGCTGAAAGCTACGTATTATTTATGCATAAATATGTCTTTGAATAAACCTTGCTATAGTTCACAATGAGTAAGAGACAGATATTGGATGTTTGTGCATGGCTAACAACACTACAAACTTGAGTGCTGTTGGCTGTAGACACATTTTATCAGAGTAGGTTAAAGGGCAAATCCATTTCATTCAAGTCCAATAATGGCGATCATTGGTTTTAGTTGAAGTTGAGCCTGCAGGCAGCTTTTCCTTTTGTTATTTCAAAAAAAAGATGCTTCAAATGGAAAGTTTTGCTTTAAGGCCCTAAGAGGAGGTTAATTAAAAGAACTTGTCAAAATATTTGTTAGAAAAACTTTTCTTGTTAAATTTTTTGAGCTCAGGTTTTCAACACTTTCTTCAGTGTTATAGAAATTCTGCATACCTTAAACTGAGGTTCCCTGGTTCTTGGTGTGTGAAATTCCTTGTAGAAAGGATAAAGCAAATTTTTAAGAAGCAGCTTGTCTCTATTAGAGAGACCATCATCAAAGAGCACATAGAAAGACGCGAAGAGAGAAAGATGATATTGCTCATATCATCCACAGAGTGCCTCTCAGACTTCCATTCACCTGGCCAAGCAATTTACTTCCTGGTAAATTTGAATTTTCTTCACAGCAAACCTGAGTTTATTGCATACATTACTGGAGAATAAGCATCTTGTTGAATAAAAGAATCAGAATTTGCTCTAAAGTTATAATGCTGGTGAGTGAGAAGAGTAGGATCAGATCTCTCTAATTTTCTAGCTTTGCTGTAAGTCCTCCTGGAGGACTTTTTGTTCAGATGATTGTTTACTAGAAATTATTCATGTGTCATTATTATATAATCTAGATTACCATCTAGAAAGATGGTAATCCTGAAATTAAATATTAGGACAGGCTTTTTCACAGGGAGGGTGGAGCATCCCTGGAACTGGTTACCCCAAAAAGTTGTGGATAACCAACTTTTTGGTTGGTTAACCACCAATTCCGCAACCAATTCCAAAGCAGTGGAATCTCTGTCTTTTGATATTTTTAAAACTTAACTAGAAAAAGTTATGGCTAGTCTGATCAAATGCTGGTGATAGAAGGAGGTGGTGATCTCTGTTCTAAGCAACATTTCCGAGGCTGTGTGAAATCTCATTTGAAGGACACAAAGTGGGAAGAGAAGCAATTTGGAGGAGGGAAACTTTGCAGGAAGTTTCAAGAAATTCTTCCTTTAATCAGTTTATTTTTTTGTGAAGAGGTAATGTGCTGAACAAAGGAATCAGGCCTTGACTGTACAACGAGTCCTGAGTGGTTAAACCTTACACAGAGGCAAGGATCCATTCCCCTCAGTCAAAGATCCTGCGAGACTAGAGGTCCTCCCATATCACCAGTCTGTTTGGTTAACTACTCAAAGAAGCAGGAGAAGAAGCATCTGTGAGAATCCTTCTTATTTGTTTATATTTCATTTTACTTAGTTAAATTAAAATAATACCTTTTAAATTTTTCCTGTCCCTGCCATTAGTGCCCTATCACACTGCTAATACAGTAAATATCTCTTGGCTTTTCTAACCAATTAAATGGGAATGTAACCAGCAACCTATCATGCCCCTATTCTGTCCACTGTTATAATTATAGGAGTGCCTTTTTGTAAAAATATTAGACAAGTGTAAGGACAAAACACATTACACATAAATTTGACTGCAGATTGATAATCACTTTGTGCATTATCTGGGCTGCACAGATTTTCTTCATACCAGTAAGCAACAATGTTGTCCTAATCCCCATGCAGAGAATGGAGAACATCTAACCAATAACACAGCCTTCTTGTTTTCCTCCTGACATAGATGTCATTCATCACCAGGAATGC
>NW_010546851.1:25930-27439 GCF_000687285.1 Phaethon lepturus
TGACTGAATGGAAAGGCCAAAGCTAATTCAATCAGGACTCTCCTTGAGCCTATCTCTTCTGAATCATATCCCTTGACGAATATTTCATCCAATTAGTTGGTGGTTTATTTTGTCCACATTTTTCACAAACCCCACTGAGTTTTAGCTGGCTGCCCAGATGGAACATGTCTGTCAGCAAGGGCTAACTCAATTAACCTAATTCAGAGCTACTGCAGGTTACTAGAGCTGAGAAACCACCACAGTGGAGTCACCCCTCCCTTCTTTGTAAAAAGGGAGGGGAGAGGACAGCTTCTGGGAGATCTCACTGGCTGCTTAGAACAGGTTTAGGTCTTGAGCCTTAAGACTGGCTTATTAATATACTCTCACTGGTAACATCTTTTTACCTTACTATCACACCTATGGCTTAAATCTGTATGTGATGTGTTTAGGAAGTACAGTCCAGTTTGTTCATTTGTCCTCATCAAGATGAAAAGGTACATTTAGGTGGAGCTGGAGAATTAAAGATAGAAAACCATGTTCCTCAGAGTTCTTCGAGCTTCTTTGCTGTGCTTTGTCTATTGATGGGCTCCAAGCATCCATTCATTTGCATCTTTGTGATATTATTAACATTTCTTTAAAAATGTATTATAAAAGTCTGCAGAATCGGAACGTTCTTTACATTCTTTTTGCAGAAGTGAGTAGGAAATTTATTATTTTGAATGGTCGTTTTCTGGAGCATATTTGCTCATTGCATTTTTTCCTGAATTTGAGACTGTAGGCTAGCAATATAGTAAGACATACTGTTTCTATGGCTTCTACTACTCCTTTTTCCTTCCTACAGTCAATCCTGACTATCACAATGGTATACATAGATGACATGGATCACATATGTACTGCATGGTGATCCATAATAATTATAAATAGTAAAAATCCAGAAACCTTATTAGTGTTATTGGAAATACAGTAAAAACAGCTGAGGTAATGGTAGTTTATTGGAAAAGTTAGTGGTTATTTTGCGGAGAAATGAGCTTGTCATTTTCCCTAAACTTCCTTAAAAAATTCACAAGTTTTGGTTTCACCCTATGTGAAGCAAAATGAGTGCCAGCTCTCTGGATTGCAGTAGCTGAGTCCCTGGTTATTAGGTAACTCACAGGTTATGTTGTCAGTTTTGTACCAACAAAACAATTGTGTACTGAAAGTCTGCAAAGGTTTTAGGCCACTTTGCTATCCTTACATGGCTGAAGGTGGTCTTTAGTATATAAAAGTCATTCAGTCCATGATTTCTGGAAGTACAGTGGCAGTGACAACACAAGTTTTAGAGACTATTAGCAGAGACTAACAACTGCAATTCAGGAAAATGACTGAACATTGCAGGTTTAACATTAAGAGACTTAGTTCTCTCAAGTTCATCCAACTTGACTGAGACTAAAACCAAAAGTATAACACTCATTTTCGACCATGTGTCACACTGAGAGTTCCGGGAATAATGTAAGGACCTCTGTGATTTGTGTCACCAAAAAAATTGTAGGG
>NW_010546851.1:27470-42904 GCF_000687285.1 Phaethon lepturus
AATGAATACAAATTACTTCTGGGTACAAGGAAAACTTGAGGTGATCATAACTGGAGGCAAAATCATGATAACATGCACATTAAGGTTTTCTCTGTGTAGGCACAGAGACGGATTTACTAGAAGAGCATCAACTCCAGATATTATTGCCACATATGACATGGTACAGTCACTTGGCCTCAGATTGACACTGTATGTCTGCATGACATAGGAATAAAGTACTGTACAGTACTTACACTGTAGATGTACCTCCAGTTAAACCTTACAGTTAATGTCAAATGTTTAGAGGTTAAAATAAAGGACATATATATTTGTAAACAATCATATTATGCAATATTTGTGAACAAAATAAGAAACATGCAGGTTTTTAAGTTATTCTGCTTATTCTTGTAACCTATATAATTAATTTATTAAAGATTGTATGTCAAGGACTTTAGGAACCCAAAAATCCAAATTTTCAAGATAACTGGAAAATAAACAAAACTATAAATCAGTTGAGCTACAAATGATTGTAAAGTACTACGCCAAAGGCAAAATTTTATAAACAACAAAAAATTTTCAGTCATGACCTAAGGATATAACTTCAATTTTTCTTCTTTTTTTTTTTTTAATTAAGTAGTCAAAACATTGTCAATCAGAATTTTAAAGTGAAGTCAGAAAAGAATTGTGACCTACAATAAGGCTCAAAACCCTGTTACATTTTGGGAAGGGATGCAGAAATATTTCCTCCACTAGAAGAGCCTTTTGATGTAAAATGGTGTTATGAACCAAGGATTTTTCAGTAACTTCAAGGACCAGTATATGAAATATAATAAGCAAAAGATTTGTCAGGCAAATCCATAGTACACTGACATCTTTTCCTTCATTTATTAGGACGCTTTAGTTTAATTCAAATAAAAATTTTGTGTCTGTGTCACAGTTAAAATTACAACTGATAGTCATGATATTGAGTGAAAACTGTACCATACAAACGTGCTTTTATATGATATTTGTTCTTTGTCTTCTGCTCTGACGTTGAGAACCATTCCAAAACTTAGTAAAGGTCCCAATTCAAAATGTTTTCCATCCACAGTTTAAGAGGAAAGTTTCCGGTAATATTGCCATCAACTCTTTAATTTACACTGCGGTGAAACAAGCCTTAGGAGATATAACAGTTAGATTGTAAACAGCTCTACCTTGTGGTAATTCCTACTGAAAACAACTTTTTTCCAGAGGAACTAGGTCTTAAGAATATGATGTTATTCTCAGCGAAGTCAGTGGAATGATTCAGTTTCAGTCTCATGGAAAACTGCTGTTAAGAGACAATTCATTTCATTACACTGCATAGCAGTATTTTCTGTTGCATTTACAAAAATGTTCTACTTTTGTTGCTCACAGAGGATTATTGTGTCTGCCCATGAAAATATAAGGGCTTCATGATATTTTAAAAATTAAATCACCATTCTGAAAAATGTTGATACATTTTATTGTAGAGTTCATAGATTTCATTATTTGCCAAAATCTCAGTCTTTAGTGCAAAAGGGACCTCTTTCTTTTCAAACACCTGCAGTGCATGGGACCATGACGTGCTCCAAAACACAAAATACACACTCACTTGAGGAGAATATAGTAATTTTGAGGAAGTGGTAGTTCAAATTACCAGAAGTCAACTCACTCATGTACTGGGGCAGCTAATTTTGATTCTGGATGACCTTTTAGATGAGTAAGACTAATTTTCAGTTCATTGAAAAACGAGTATTTGACATTAATATTTTTATCTGAGAGCTGACTTCATACTCCAAATTTAATCCTAAAATGGTCATGGTAACAGGTTTTCGTGATACAGGATGATAAAGGCAATCTGCACAATATATAATTCCAGTTGGAGATTATGAACATTTAGTTCAACAGCCTGTGAATTTAGCTTTACTAAGAAGAATGGCCTGCATCCTCTGTTGTCTTTTATGTTGGAGCATAAGTCTCATAACCGTGAAAACCAAGATTGCTGGATAGTTCATTGGTCTTTGATGGTCCTTCTTTCTAATGGAAGCTGTCCTTGACAAAGTAGATTGTAGACCAGTAAAATTTTTCTATCAGTTAGGTAAATAGATAAGTAGGTAATAAATGTTAGATAATGCCACAGATAAAGATCAAATCAGACAGTATTTTGATAATTTCTTTTGAAGGGATACTCCAGGTGTAGGGGAATCATCAGGAATTACTTCCATCAGTCATTTCAGAGAGGAAGACGGGACTTTGCACTTTCCAAAGTAAAGAACGTGGCCTAGATTCATTCTGGCCATTCATTCATTCATTCATTCATTTATTCATTCATTCATAACATGCCTGAAATGGGAGTCCAATATCCCAATAATCAGCAGAACACCATGAACAAAGTGTTAATGCTACCATTAGTCTGGTCTTTGATAAACTGAAGTGTCCACTCATAATCCTCATCTTGTCCTCATCCTCATAAATTGTCTAGGGACAATATTCCTAGAATTTAGTCATTTCAGTTATGTACTTGCGTTTAAGAGATGAAAATCCAGTCCTCACTGTTTCAGAATGCCTGTTTACAAAATATTTGTGCTACGTATTTATTTCAATCATCACATGTCTCTAGAGAAGAAAATGGTAAGCTACTATCTCTTTGGACAACAGTTTTTCAAAAGGGTGTAGAGAAATATGACTCTGTGTTGAGATCTGCAACTCTTCAGCCTGTTTTTTGCTAGTGTAGCACTGGCTGCCATAAGTGACATCTTCCTTTGTCCTTGCACATACTCAAATTTATTATTGCACTATCACTCAAATTTACTATTGCAGGCTGGTGGGAAACATACATCAATTTCTAAAAATCCCAAAATTCTATTGGATTGCAGGCATTCTAAACACCATTTTTTTAGTGTTTAAGAGTATGAATCACTCAGTAGTGAATGCAGAATTTGGTCTCATTATTTTGGGCGTCACATTAGAATCAGAGAATCATAGAATAGTTTGGCTTGGAAGAGACTAAAGGTTATCTAGTCCAACACCCCTACAATGAGCAGGCACATATGTCTCTAGATCAAGTTGCTCAGAGCCCCATCCAAGCTGATCTGGAATGTTTCCAGGGATGGGGCATCTATCACCTCTCTCAGAAACCTGTTCCAGTGCTTCACCACCCTCATTATGAAAAATTTCTTCCTTATAGCTAGTCTAAATCTACCCTCTTCTGGTTTAAAAACATTACTCTCTGTCCTATTGCTACAGTCCCTGCTAAAAAGTCTGCCCCCATCTTTCTCGTATAGGGCCCTTTAACTACTGGAAAGCTGAAATAAGGTCTCCTTGAAGCCTTCTTTTCTAGAGGCTGAACAACCCCAACTCTCTCAGCCTGTTCTCATAGCATGGGACACAATCATCTCCCTTGACCTGTTGGCCACGCTTCTTTTGATGCAGCCCAGGATATAGTTGGCCTTCTGGGCTGTGAGTGCACACTCCTGCTCATGTCCAGCTTTTCATCCACCAGGACCCGCAAGTCCTTCTCGGTAGGGCTGTTCTCCACCCCTTCATTCCCCAGCCTGTATTGATGCCAGGGGTTGTCCCAAACACAGATGCAGGACTCTGCACTCGGCCTTGTTGAATGTCATGAGGTTCACATGGGTCCACTTCTCAAGCTTGTCCCAGTCCCTTTGAATGGCATCCCATCCCTCAGGCGTGTCGATCACACCATTCAGCTTGGTGTTGTCTGCAAACTCGCTTGAAGGTGCACTTGATGCCACTATGTGTGTTACTGATGAAGATATTAAAGGGTACTGGTCCCAAGACAGACCCCTGAGGGACACCACTTATCGCTGATCTCCATCTGGACATTGAGCTGTGGAACACTGCCCTCTGGTAGTGGTTGGATGTGACCATCCAACCAATTTCTCATCCACCCAACAGTCCACCCATCAAATCCATATCTCTCCAACTGAGAGAGAAGGATGTTGTGGGGCACCATCTCAAAGGCCTTACAGAAGTCCAGATGGATGATATCAGTAGCTCTTCCCTTGTCCTCTGATGTGGTCCCGCCATCAGAGAAGGCCACTAGGTTGGTCAGGCAGGACTTGCCCTTGGTGAAGCCATGCTGGCTGTCTCCAGTCACCTCCCGGCTCTCCATGTGCCTTAGCATAGCTTCTAGGAGGATCTGTTTCCTGATCTTCCCAGGCACAGAGGTGAGGTTGATGGGTCGTCAGTTCCCAGGGTCCTCCTTGCTACCCTTTTTAAGAATGAGTGCAATGTTTCCCTCTTTCCAGTCACGGGTGACTTCACCTGACTGCCAGGACTTTTCAGATATGATGGAGAGTGGAGGGGCAGCTACATCAGGCAATTCCCTGAGTACTTAGGGATGCCTCTCATCAGGCCCCACAGACTAGTGTATGTTCAAGTTCCTCAGGTGGTCTCAAACCTGATCTTCTCTTACAGTGGGAGGGACTTTGCTCCTTCAGTCTTGCAGTCCATCCCCTCAAGAGGTGTGGGAAGAGATTACCAGTGAAAACTAAAACAAAGAAGTCACTGAGTACCTCAGCCTCCTCATCCGCAGTTAGCAGTTTGGCAGTATTGTTCACTAGGGCAGGTAAGCTTTCTTTGACCTCTTTTTTTTTTTTGGGCTGACATACCTGTTGAAACCTTTCTTATTATTCTTTGCATCCAGTGCCAAGTTCAACTCCAGCCACGCCTTGGCCCTCCTGACCCCATCCCTAGACAACTGCGCAGCATCCTTATACTCATCCCAGGATACCTGTCCCTGCTTCCACTGCCTGTCCATTTCCTTCTTGCCCTTCAGTTTGCCTGGAAGGTCTGAACTCGGCCATGCTGGCCTCTTGCCTTCCTTTCCTCATACTCCTGGGGACTGAGAGCTCTTGCACTCTCTAGAAGCGTCCTTAAAGATCTGTCAGCTCTGTTCTGCTCCCTTGTCCCTGAGGGCAGTTTCCCAGGGGGTCCTATTGACTAACTCCTTGAAGAGTTGCAAGTTTCTTATAGTCACCTTCATCACTATAGTCCATGAAGTGAAAACAATTTTTAATCTAATGAAGGAAACTGTTAAAAACTTGATTACAAACTTGGAAAGGAAATTAAAGAAGGAAATATTAAACAATGCGAAACAAATCTCCGTCATTCTTAACACAAAAATTTTCTCAGATATTCCAAGGTAGGGGATTCAGTGCCTTGCAAAATTTTTCCTTCACTCCTTTAAACTTCTTCAGACCTGCATAATTCTTTTTCTGGGTTTTGTTTTGTTTTTTTTTCCTTCTCATTCACTGTGGGATCTACTTACTTCTCACTCCTCTGATATATCTCAGAACAGCCCTGATCCTTTTCTGCAGGAAGGATTCAGCTTTTCTAAGAGAGATATTCAACAACTCAGGCTCTTGATTTTTGGAATGCAGTTTCTCTTCTTTTAATGTAAAAACAGCCTTTAATTCCTGGCCACTGGACGAAGGTGGAATGCAGACCTGAGTTTCATTTCAGTGCTGTAGAAATACCGTCTTATTCACATAAATAATGTCCAATGCGAATGTGATGTATGTTCATCATCTTGTTTTAAAACAAGACATATTAAGTGCCTTGGATTTTCTTTTTTTTTTTCCTTTTACTCTTTATACATTGCTTTTCTAAACATCTAAATGAATAAATGAATGCAAAATATTCATGTAGGAATGAACTTTAAATATTAATGTCTTCTCTAGTTATCATAGGCAGATCGAGACACGATAGAATTATACCTATTACATAGTAAAGAAAAAACTCTATCTGCCATTTTACAAAATGTATTCAGTGTTTAGTAACTGAGAAACTTGTCCAAGAACTTACCATTGAAGGAAAATCTGAATTAGATAAAGGTTAATCTCTTGACCTAAACTGAGAGCCAGTAGAACTTGTAAGATATTATGAAGTGTCTTAAAATAGGTGCTTATATCCTACATTTTATCTATGTAGGGATCAGTTTGATTGAAAAGAAGGATTCTACTGAAACTGCAATTACACTTTGATATTGGAGATACTGCTATTTGCATTTTTTTATTAATAGAAAATGTGTTATGAACAGAAAAAGTTGATTCACAATATGCAAAAATTATATTTAAGAAGGAAACTGTATAAAATTTAATTCTATAATTTTAACAAACACTTAAAGAAAATAAAATAACTTGGAAAGAAATTATTATTTTGTAATTATCTATGGAAAACATCTCCAAGAATACAGTGACTGTGATTTGGTCGGACTTAAATAGGATAAAACTTCAGGCTTTCTCTTTCAGGAATTTTTAAGCTCCAAACATAAAAATTCAGAAATTTCAAAATTGGAGTCTCTCTACCTTAAAACAGGTCAAGGTAGCAGATTTTCTCCAGAATGTTTGCTCCCAATTAACCCACAAGACAACTAAGAGATGTAATAGGTTACTCCTGTCATATCCCATGCCTGGAAATGGGGGGAAAAAAAAAAAAGGCAGCCAAAACTTATCTAAACCAACTGATTCTAAAACTGTATTATTTTTCCTCATCTTCAAAGAAAAATATTTGTAAAAAATGGCCAGGACCTCTGCAGAGGTTCTTGAAGTGTAATTGGTTTTATTCCATATTTCTCTATAGAATGTGTTTTTGTTAGGGATAATATAATGACTTCTGACAGCTTTCTGATTCACAAAAGATGGGTGTCTTCCCCTCAACTTGTCAGCGTGCCATACCTTTGACTGCAGCAGATCTAGCTTACTTGCTTGATACTTTTGTGAGCCTCTTCATCTTATTAAAGCCACAAAAAATTGTTTCTCTATCAAAAATAAATAATTTAAGCATTTTCAATTGTTCATAATATACCACGTAATCACACAATAATAGCTTACTAAAACAATTATGAATATGAATGTGACTCTGTAGAGTTTGGCAAATTTATCCAAGGTGGTGTCCTGTAGGTAAAACAAAGGTTAATTTCAAAGCATTTGTAAAACCCAGGCTCTGTCCAAAGGGATTTTCAACAGCCAGAAACATACTAAAACTGGACCATCTGTTCTACTTGAGTATTATTCCTTTTCCTTTCAGAAATCAAAAGAAACAGTAGCACAAAATGATAGTTGGTTTCTCAGAACCACAAGGGTATTTTTAAAAAGGGATTTCAAGTTTTTTGTGGTTTCAACGTTAGAGTCTCTCTGAGAAGGGTACTTCGTGTTGTATTTCAGCCCATCCATTGGAAGGAATCAGATGTATATATACCTCTCCTCTGATACATGTATTTCGGAGACACATAACAATACCACAAAAAGCAGATTGTGTAAAAGATATTAACCCAAAAAATCACTTAAATTTCACCAGAACTATTAACAGATTTGGATTAAATTTCATTTTGTAAGAATTTCATTATTCTAAACTATACTTGAAGGTTATTTCTTTACAGCTGTAACCAAACTCAAACCTATGTATCTGTAATCTCCTTTCCGTTACTGAATTTAAAAAGATGTATTTAACACATGACAGAGTAGATGTCATCCTGAGGTTTCTGGTGTAGCAGCTGTTTTGCTGCACTGTGAGAAGTCTGTATGTATTTAAATTTCAGCTATTAGCTTTCTTTGCATCGGAAAGAGTATAAAATACTTTAGAATAATTTTATTTTTTTTATAGACTGTTACCTTCCTAATCACAGAATCTCAACCCTATAGTCTTACACTTTGCTTTCTGACTACATTCTTTCTAAAAGTATTTTCTAAGTGGAAGGTAAACCTTCACTTTCTTGAGATAGGACATCAGTTTGTTTATCTTCAGATATCTATCCATGTGTTGTAGTTTTAACTTCCTAAAACATCTAGATGAAGGCATCAAGCAAAACTAGGATCTCTATCAGAGTCCTAGATATAGTTATTAATGAAAATTAAAAAAAAAAAACACCAACAAACAGAATGTGTGTAGTTGTGACATCTTTTGGAAAGAATATGCTATAAAAAGCAAGAACAAAAAAGTAAAGGAAAAAGAAAAAAAGGAGTTATGACATGTCTCAGCCTCTTGAATTTCCTTTAAAAGATAAAACTGGGCCATGGGATTTTATTTTGTTTTGAAACAAATTAATCTTTCATTATGAGTTAAATTGAACTTGTTTTGCTTTGGTTTGGTTTTGTTTACAACAGAGAACTTCCTTTCACATTTTTGCTGTTTGTATTATCTTGATGCATCAAGTTGTTCAACAAGCTGTATTTTTTCATTTGTTTTTGTTTCTTTAGATACTGGACCACAAGGAGTCCACTAATTGTCCTTACACTATCTGTATATTTTCCTTATCATGCCATTTACAGAATAGCAATTTCATTTGAAATTGAAACTTTTCAAGTTTGTAAGAGTAATAAAGTACCGGGGAGGGGTGGATTCATTTTATCAGGTAAAATGTTTTTTTTTTACTTAAGCTGTAACATCATTCCATATTTTTTGTCTTCTGAACACTTACCAGTCTTAAGCCAACAGAATTCCTGTGTCTACTTCCAATTGTTATCAAACCCCAGGTTACTTTGTTTTGTCAGTTATGGCAGGAGTAACACAGACTAATAAGGCCAAATTCTTTGCTGGCATAAGTCTGCTAGCTCACTGGAGTTAGTGCAGCAAATAACTTGTCTCACAGCTATTTAAAGGAAAAATAAGAAGGTATTACTACTATCAAAGCCTTTAGCCTTGTAGCTATAACTTAAGTATATATTATAATCCAGTGGATAATGTAAGGTATACTACTACACAACATCAGACTCCATAAAAGAAAGCTGAGCATTATTAACGATTAATTATTTTCTTTGTTTATGCCTTTTCAAGGGTTGACATGTAATATAATTTTTTTAAACACCTACATAATTTATGTTGTATATATTACATGACTGTTGTTTTAGACCCATCACAACCTGCAGCCTACAGTTGTAATCCTCACTTTGCAAAGTGTGCAATCTCTGCAGTCACAGCCACATCTTGGCAGGTGTGCAATACCTATCTTCTTCCTGGAGATGAAGAATACAGAAGTTAACAATGGAAAGCATTATACAGCAATGTGCCCAACATCTTACTTTTCAAGAAACCACAGAAAACAGTCAGATTTGTGAGTAATTTGATTCTGTTCACCAAGCTCTTGCTGTGACGGTTATTTTCACATGGAATACGTCTCAGTGCATAGTGCAGGATATCAGGTCTTCTGATCTGGAGCCATAAAAGTAACAGGAATAAAACAACCTTAATGAATGGACTCCTGCAGCAATAGGCCTGCCATCTAAGAAGAGTGACAAAACTTGTTACTGCTTAACGAGCTCTGAAAACATTTTGTTTTTTTTTGCTTTAGTGTTTTCTTTTTCTTTTCATTTTTTGTAAGTAGAAACATCTTGTAGTGACTGTGCCTCTAATGAGTATTTCTAGTAGAACTGTACTTTTTCTTCTTTGGGAAAAGTGAGGTAGGGGGAAACAGGGTAGAAAGGAAACAGGCTGTTTTCACAGGGAAACATTTTTCTTTGAAAAAGAATGTTTTAATTCTATTTTGAAAATTATTAATTGAAGTGGTGAATTATTACACGATTTGGCTATCAAGGCATAATTGTAAGAACACTAAGGATTTGGAGGATACAGTAATGATTGAGGGAGTATGTATTGTGGCCAAAAACAATGGATGTTGTACGTCTGGGCAAAGGATGCTTCCTTTCATCTGGAAAACAAAAAGCCCTATCCAGTGCTTAGTGAAGTCAGTGGAAATCTTCCAGCTGGGTCTAATGAGAAATGCACTAGGTCCCTAGGCTTTGGTAAGATGACTGTAGAAGTGAAGAGAAACTATAATCAAGACAATCTTTCCAAAAGCCATTTTGAGCACTTTTCCTGCTAAAAGCATAAAGAAACTGAGAAAGAAGAATAAAGGAGACCATAGCTCAAACTCTAAAGTAGCTCCTAGATTTTTCTTTTTTTTTTCCTTTTCTGTAGAAAATAGTACAAGAGAAGATGCCTTATGCACCTGTATTTTGAAACGAAGAGCTATACACATTTTCCTGTTTTCCCATCAAGTTGACACAAGATATGAAAACTTAGGGTGTGTGTTATGCTCTTGTCATGGAAAAAATTCATTCGTACAATATAGAAGGCAAATTATTGTTTGAAATATTCTTTCTAAGAAAATAACTGCAGCAGTAATTCAGAACTTTCCCATTAACCTTTCAAAGTGTCCTTACATTCCAGTTTATAAGAAAAGGTCATCTCAGGTTCCATTCCTCTTTTAGTTCATGACAGAATTGTGTTTAAAGTTCCTATCTGAAAGTAAAAAAAAAGTTTAAATAAATAAATAAAATCAAAACAATATGAGGGTTTGAAAATTGAAAGTGCTTTCTTGTCAAACAAGGTATAAAATATGAAAGGGCCCAATCTCAGCTTCAATCAGTAAGGAACTGCTGCTGCATCGTGTGTAAGAAAAAAATCAGAAGCCCAAATCACAGTCTGCTGACAATTACTTTTAAGATACATTAGAGAGATTTATTCACAGACTTTTAAAAATTTTGCTGTTTTCAGCAAGGGACGTAAAGGACTGTATTAGGTTTTTGTGGCAACGTTTTGGTAGCAGACCGGCTACATAGATGGCTTCTGTGGGAAGCTGCAAGAAGCTTCCCCTACATCCAACAGAACCAATGCCAGCCAACTCCAAGAGAGGCCTGATGCTGGCCAAGGCTGAGCCCATCAGTGATGGTGGTGACATCTCTGGGATAATCTATTAAAGAAGGGGGAAAAAAACTGTGCAACAGTAACTGGGGCTGGAGAAGAGAGGAGTGAGAATATGTGAGAGAAACAACTCTGCAGACACCAATGTCAGTGAGGAAGGAGGGAGGGGAGATGCTCCAGGCACAAGAGCAGAGATTACGAGATTCCCCGGCAGCCTCTGGCGAAGATCATGGTGAGGCCGGCTGTGCCCCTGCAGCCCATGGAGCTCCACAGTGGAGCAGATCTCCATCCACAGCCTGTGGGGGAACCCACACCGGAGCAGGTGGATGCTCAAAGGAGGCTGTGACCCCATGGGAAGTCCACACTGGAGCAGTCTGTTCCTGAAGGACGGCATCCCATGGAAGGGACCCAGACTTGTGCAGTTTGTGAAGAACTGTAGCCTGTGGGAAGGAGTCATGTTAGACAAGTTTGTGGAGGACTGTCTCCTGTGGGAGGGATCCCATGCTGGAGCAGGGGAAGCGTGTGAGGAGTCTTTCCCCTGAGGAGGAAGGAGCAGCAGAGACAAGGTGTGATGAACTGACTGCAACCCCCATCCCGCATTCCTCTGTGCCGTTGGGCGGGGAGGAGGTAGAAAAAATCAGGAGTAAAGCTAAGCTGGAGAAGAAGGGAGGGGTGGGTGGCAAGTGTTTTTTTACGATTCAGTTTCGTTTCTCATTATTCTATTCTGAACTGATTCAAAATAAATTAAACTAATTTCTCCGAGTTGAGTCTGTTTTACCCATGATGGTAATTTGTGAGTGATCTCCTTGTCCTTAACTTGACCTATGAGCCTTTTGTTATATTTTCTCTCCCCTGTCCAGTTGGGGAGGGGTGTAACAGAGCAACTTTGGTTGACACTTGACACCCAGCCAGAGTCAACCCATCACAAGGACTATGATGTTTGTCTGTCCTGCGTCTAGTTAGGTAAGTCTTGTGACACAAGTACTCCATGTGAATATAACTGTACTTCCATAAACACAAATAAATTCATTTTTTGGCAGGGTGTAAGCATGTTTGTAACCTCAATATTTACAGCAACTGTGGTCTGAGCGAGAAAAGAAAATTCATTTAAGGGACACTGCAAGATTAGCTCTTTTATGTACCTTTCTGGAATACTTTGTTCTTAATCCTTCTGCAGTTACACAAAATTTGTATATTACCTCCATCCTCACCAACCTACTGCTTGGCACCATCTTCTGAGATGGTAAGTGTAATGTATATATCTAATTCCCTGTGTACTGTCTTCTGCAACAACTTTGCTAATCCATGTCTACAATCCAATTTTGAAAGCCACACCTTGCAAGTCACCTGTGCACATATTGTAAAAGCAGAGATACATACCCTGCAGTCTCCCAAAAGTAATGACCTTTAATTTAGGTAGTAAAAGTGTATGTTCCAAACAAAGCAGAAAAACACCATTCTCTGACACACTTTCCTGTTCTTTAGGAATTATGGCTGCCTACCCTTCTAAACCAGGCCCTTGGTTGGGGTTTTTTGGTATCATGTAAACTTCTCTCTCTCTATTGCTGGCAACCTGAGTCCTTGGCTGCTGACACAAAGATACTCTTCTTTCCTTATCTCGTTATTCGTATCTTCTCTTGTGAGTTCCTCCTGAGTCTTCAGGTTTTCTTGTTTCTTAAGATACAACAGTACTGCTTGATCATTTAATTTTGCTTGTGAAAAATAATTGTCTCCTTCATATCAGAGTTCCCAAATGGAAGTTAAAGGAAATTGATACCAACTAGTTCTCTTCAGAATTTTCTGCACAAATAGAAAAACACTAGGACTTAATATTTTTGAGACAGAAAGACAGTAAATGTTGGATGTTATAAGCACAGAGACATCTGGAAGTACAGGATTTCCCAAAAATCAGCAAAATCAATAAATTGTAAGTGAAGTTCCCCAAGTTATTTAATTACATTTTCTCTTTATTTGTCATATATCTAGATATAAAGATTTTATGTTTAAGCCTTGGAGGAGCAATATGTTTAATGCTTCTCATAAGTGAACTACTTGTCAAATTACAAGTTAAAGGAGACATGAAAAATCCTCACCCTTACTAATACTGCTTTTTTTTCTTGTTCAGGATTACAAATCTTAAAGATCTGGAGCTACAGTGGTCCAGCATATTATGAGGTCATCTTCTTTAATCTAGTAGCATTCACGGTTTTATTAACAGCAATTTTTCACTTAAAAATGATTCTTGATATCGTAAAGGATGATGTGGCATCCTCATGTTGTTCAGTTCCTGCCATTTGGTTTTTATGTCTTTTGTCAATGCCCCTTTTTTTATGCCCTATGTCCAATCAACTTGTTCCTGCCATCTGGTTTTTATGTCCTTTGTATAGTTAGTTATCTGTCTACTTGGGATGCCAAGATAAGTGAATAGCATCATTTCAGAGATGTGCATTCAGTTTGACATAGTAAGGGCCAGGTAACACTATACACATAAATATTCTTAGCAAGAATTTATTGTGCCTTTCATTGACATTCTAGGTAAATACACAAGGAAAAATTGCTTCTCAAGAACTGAGCTGTTTAGGACGAGTCTTGTATCAGCTGCTAGGTTAGTAAAAAGGGAATGAAGTGTAAAGCACGTTGTTTACTACATTGTTTTAAAGAACCTTCAAGCTCTATGCTCAGGTCTGTCAAAATCTGCCTACTGATACCGATTGGCAGATCTTCAGATTGCAAAACGTATGACCGGTTTTTATCAGTGAGAACCATAAATGGGTACCTGTGTTATAAGTTCTCATAAGTTTATCAAGCCTATTGCAACTTTTGATGTTTTCTTAAAGATTTTATTCCTGAGTACAGCAACTTTTTTTCCCCTTATCTTTTTGAGTGGACGTTTCTCTTCCTCATGACTCTGGGGAGAAGACTAAAAAAATACAAGGTAAGTGGTGGAGGATTAAAGTTAGTCTGTGTTGAAAAATATTCATAGTAACTGTTGACCAAGGGGGAGGTTTTTAGCTTTTGTTCTCTATGGACATGACTTGATTTTATTAAAAATTCCTAATACATGATGAGAAATAAGAAACAAATTCTTTTTTATTCTATCTTCTTTGGACCCTTTATATTTAGAGTTCAGAGTACAAATAAATGGAAACTTAATGGAAAGATATTGTTCCTTAATCTCATTATTTTTTATATAATCTCATCATTGCATAGTCAGTACACAACACTGTGTAATGACAAAGGGTAATACTTTTTTTAAGGAGAAAGATAAAACCCTGCATCCCACCCCCAAAAAACTACAAAATAGAAAACACCCTATTCAGACCTACTCCCAGGCTCTTCAGTGTTCCTTAATGAGTCAGTCATTTTCAATTTGGTCACTGTTGACTAAATTCACCTTATTGTATGCAGGGTACTGGCTGAGGTAACATCAGTGCTAGTGGCAATGATCATTGAGAACTTATGGAAGGTGGATAAAGTTTATTAAAAGCAAACAAAAGGAATCCATGCTGAAAAGTGATAGGGGAAAATGAGCCAGAGAATTATAACTCTGATTTTTATCAATGATAAGCAAATTAAAAAATCCGTTTATTGTAACCCTACATTACAAATTTATGAGTAATACTCAGCAAGGATTTGTCAAAAATAATTAATGCTGAAACAACAAGCTAGTCTTCCATGAGACTGTAACCAGCTTTCTGGAAAGAAGGGATGCCCTAACCACAATAAGAGTTTTCAAAGATTCACAGAATCATTAAAATTGGAAAAGACCTTTAATATCATCAAGTCCAAGCATCAACCCAACACCACCATGCCCACTAAACCACGTCCTGAAGTGTCACGTCCACACATTTTTTGAACACTTCCAATGATGGTGACTCCAGCACCTCCCTGGGCAGCCTGTTCAATGTTTGACCACTCTTTCAGTAAAGAAAGTTTTACTAATATCCAATCTAAACCTCCCCTGGTGTAACTTGAGGCCATCTCCGCTCATCCTATCCCTAGTTACCTGGGAGAAGAGACCAACACCCACCTCACTACAATGTCACAGAGTCACTGAATGGTAGGGTTTGGAAGGGACCTCTGAAGACCTGGTCCAATCCCTCTACCAAGGTAGGATTACCTAGGGCAGGTTGCACAGGATGGCATCCAGTCAGATTTTGAAGGTCTCCAGAGAAAGACTCCACAACCTCTCTGGGCAGCCTGTCCCAGTGCTCCATCACCCTCACAGGAAAGAAGTTTTTCGTCATGTTGAGGTGGAACTTCCTGTGTTGCAGTTTATGCCCACTGCCCCTCGTCCTATCATTGGGCACTGTTGAAAAGAGATTTATTCCATCCTCCTGACAGCCAGCCTTCACATATATGCGGACGTTTATAAGGTCTCCTCTCAGCCTTCCCTTCTCCAGACTTGTTTTCAGTTGCCTTACTGAAAGAAATTGGCTGAGAGTTCTACTCTGTCGTAAGACAAGTTGGCAGGGAAGATGACTGGCCCGGCTGAACAGGGAGATTTTGCTGGGACTCAGGAGGAAAAGGAGAGTTTATCATCTTTGGACAAAGGGGCAGGCAACTCAGGAATAGTACAGGGATCTCGTTAGGTCAAGCAGGGACAAAATTAGAAAGGCAAAAGCTGAGCTAGAACTCAATCTGGCCATGATCATAAGGGATAAAACAAAATGTTTTTTACAAATATATTAACAACAAAAAGAGAAGCAAGGAGAATCTCCATCTCTTATTGGATGTGGCGGGGGGGGAACATTGTCACCAAGGATGAGGAAAAGGCTGAGGTACTTAAT
>NW_010546851.1:43072-43296 GCF_000687285.1 Phaethon lepturus
AGGAGGAGAAGAGAAAGAAAAAAAAAAAAAGCCACTCTCCATCATTTATCAGCAGTTCTGGTTAACAGGGGAGGTTCCAGATGACTGGAGGTTTGCCAGTGTGATGCCCATCTGCAAGAAGGACCTTAAGGAGGATCCCAGGAACTACAGGCCTGGTAGCCTGATCTTGGTACCAGGGAAGTTTACGGAAAGTTTTATCTTGAGAGTGCTCACAGGGCATGTGC
>NW_010546852.1:0-410 GCF_000687285.1 Phaethon lepturus
TTAATTTCCCCATCACCTTGGTTACACCATCAGGGCCCATGGACAACTTATGTCCAGTTTTGCTTAAGTAGTCCCTGACCTGATCCTCTTCCACCAAGGGTATGTCTTCCTTGCTCCAGCCGTTCCCCCTGGTCTGTGGGACCTGGGATTCCTGAAGGCCAGTCTTGCTAGTAAAGACTGAGGAAAAAGCAGCATTCAGTACCTCAGCCTTACCTTCCATGTCCTGTGTCACCAGGTGCCCCACCTCATTCAGCAGTGGGACCGCATTTTCTGTGGTCTTCCTTTTGTCTCCTATGTACTTGTACTTGGAAGCCACCGAGGCGAAGGGCTCCAGAGCAGAGGATCGCGCCGGGGGACCCTTCCTGAAGCGGCAAAACCGCGAAGGCAAAAGCACAGGGAGAGAGAGGGCG
>NW_010546852.1:490-831 GCF_000687285.1 Phaethon lepturus
GGCCCGCACGTACAAGATCAGCCCCAGGGAGCGCGAGCGACCCGGAGCGCGGCGACCAGGGCGGGCAAACAGGATGGGGCACGTCAGAAGGACCTGGCGCGGCAGTTTGCACGGCAGTTAACAAGGCGGGCAAACAGGGCGTGATGCGGCAGTTCGCGCAGGCAGTGTGTAGTCGCCCCTGGCTCTAAAGGTTCTGTCGACCAGTGGTCATTGCCCTCCCAGAAGAGGCTCAGTTATGGTCTCCACTCGGCTGAAAACCACGGTCAGAAGGAATGTGGTGACCCAGACGGAGCTCCTGCTCAAGCACGCGGCTGTCCAGGTGTCCGGCTGCCGGGAGGGCC
>NW_010546852.1:859-2324 GCF_000687285.1 Phaethon lepturus
CAGGAGGTGCCTGAGCCTGTCGCTTGTGCCAGAGGCCAGTGGAGAAAACACCTGCGTGCAGTGCGACCAGGTGAGGGATCTGCTCAGCCTGGGGGCAGAGCTGAAAGAGGAAGTAGAGAGGCTGAGGAGCATTAGGGAGTGTGAGAGGGAGATCGATTGGTGGAGCCACACCCGGCCATCCCTGAGGCAGAGGCAGCAGATGGGGGCTCCACAAGAAGCAGAGGAGAAGGAGGGGACCTAAGAGATAGGGGGAATGGAAACAGGTCCCTGCGCGGGGCAGCAGGCAAATCCCCTCTTGGCCTCCCTCACCATTCCAGCTGCCCTTGCACAACAGATATGGGGCTCTGGAAATTGAGGGCCAGGAACATGAGGATGTAGAGGAAGGTCCATCCAGGGGGTTGCCTAGGGTGAGTCAGTCAGTCCCACGCATTATTACCGCTGTTAAGGAAAAAATGGAGGGTAATTGTTGTAGATGACTCCCTTCTGAGGGGAACAGAAGGCCCAATATGCCAACCAGACCCAACCCACAGGGAAGTCTGCTGCCTCCCTGGGGCCAGGGTGAGAATTGTTACTAGGAAACTACATGGTCTGGTACAGACCACTGGTTACTACCTGCTGTTGGTCATGCAGGTTGGAAGAAACGCGGTTGCGCAAAGAAGTCTAAAAGCAATTAAAAGGGACTTCAGAGCGCTGAGGCGACTGGTTGATGGAGTGGGAGCACAGGCAGTGTTTTCCTCAATCCCTTTGGTGGTGGGGAGGAACACTGAAATTAACAGAAAAACACACCTGGTTAACATGTGGCTCAGAGGCTGGTGCCATTGGTGGAATTTTGGGTTTTTTTGACCATGGGGGAGTTTACACGGCACTGGGCCTGCTGGCAGCAGATGGAGTTCAGCTGTCTCCAAGGGGGAAAAGGATTCTCGTTTATGAGTTGACAGGCCTCATTGAGAGGGCTTTAAACCAGATTCAAAGGGGAAAGGGGATAAAACTAGGCTCACTAGAGATGAGCCTAGGGGTGGCATGCCGGAGTTGGGGGCGAAATTGATAGCACAGCTCAAGTGCCTCTACACCAATGCACACAGCATGGGCACCAAACAGGAGGAGCTGGAAGCATTGTGTAGCGGGACAGCTGTGACTTAGTCGCCATCACAGAAACATGGTGGGATGACTCTCATGACTGGAGGGCTGCAATGGGTGGGCATTAGCTCTTTCGAGGAAGGAGAGGTGGTGGGGTGGCTCTGTATGTTAGGGAGTGTTTTGATTGCATAGAAATCAACGATTGTGAAGACTGAGTCGAGTGCTTATGGGTAAGGGTGAGGGGGAAGGCCAACGAGGCAGATATCCTGCTGGGAGTCCACCCAGTTACAGACCACCCAACCAGGACGAAGAGACAGAGGAAGCATTCCACAAGTGACTGGCAGCAGTCTCACAATTGCTAGCTCTTGTTCTTGTGGGGGACTTCAAC
>NW_010546853.1:0-34414 GCF_000687285.1 Phaethon lepturus
TGAACATCCCACTGAGGTAATGTATCTAGTCTTTTAGTGGAAGGATGGCTCTGTATTTGTTAAAATATTTTAGCCTGAAAAGCAGAGAATTTTTGGTTTATTTTGACAGAAGCCCAAGTAAGTTGTTGTACTCCTCTGTCTCCTTTTCCGAAGGAGTTCAGCAGTATAATTTCTTGGACTGATTTGTTGTGAGCTGTACTCCAGCCTTCCCAAAATGAATGTTGTCTATACTGCACATCAGAGAGTGATGCCTTAGAGAAGGACAAATGGAATTGTTACACTTTGGGAGAAGGAGGAAACATTTCTTGTCAAAAAGTCCCATGCCTATCATCTTCATACCTTTCGTATAACACACAATCTTCCACATGAAAAAAATAACACAGTTTGAGTCTTCTGCATACTACATGACTGGGTTCACAGTCTTCATACATGGCTGCATACTTCTGGGTTTTTAATCAGGAAGGTGAAGGATTAGTGATTTTAGCGGTCAGTAGCTTACCTGATCTGGAACGAGTAATATCAGTGCAAACAAATTATACTTTGCTCCTTTGAAGGAAATCGACCATTATGCAGAATTAATTGACAGGGAAGCAGTGGCTGCAGAAAGCCAGACTCTAACGATGGGTCAGAGTCAAGCGAGGGAAGCTGTTAAACTTTTCATAAGCCTTATAAATCTTACATAAGGATTTTAGTAAAACACACTTGGCAATACAGGAAATAAAATGTGCTGCAGTTCAGTTATCAGCCCTTCCAAACTGCCAGTTCTGCTTGTCTACAAATGCCTTACTTCCTTCCCCCTCTCCTTTCAAAGGTTTTGTTAATTTGCTTATCAAACCCTTCAGTCAGCTCCATTGCCTGCTCTGCATTTCTCATTACCATCTGAGTATCTTATCAAAAGCCGTTGTCATTTGGAAAATGCATTGTTTTTATTCAGTTTTAACATCATTTTTCCTGCCTCATCGAGCAGGCAGAACTGCAAGACAGCCAGGCAGAGGGAAAGCTTTGTACTGTAGTTTAATTAAGTCTCAGTTGTTTGGACTGTGAGCAGCAGTAAGAAGGCATATGGGACTTAAACTCCTCACTCCAGGCTTTGCAGTCAATATTGCTACGGTAGGAAAGCAGTAGAGCACTTTACCAGCACCACAAATTATAGGCCCTGAACAGTGTTTCACCCTGATTTTGAAAGGGTGCATGATATTTGCCCTCTGCACTGCTGCCCGCGATCTGTTCTTTCCAACTTCATCTTGTCCATAGCATGAAGGACCTGAACAGTATTTCACCCTGATTTTGAAAGGTGTATATTTGCCCTCTGCACTGCTGCCCGCGATCTGTTCTTTCCAACTTCATCTTGTCCATAGCATGAAGGACCCACCACCCACATTCAGCAAGGCAGCCAGGAGGTGGAGGGTGCATCTCACATTTGGTGAGGAGGAGAGCAGGGCTCCTGCTTTGCTGGTTTTAGGTGGGGAAAACATGTTCTGAGATGGGCATCTGGATGTGTATCAGTACCTCCAACAGTGGGCAGAATGAGTATGGAAGACAGGGAGCAAATTAGTCCCAGTGAACCCCCCTGAACCCTTAAGAAAAATAAGAGGGGGAAAACAGATGTGATGACTCCATCAGATATTCAGCCTCAGTAGAAGTTGAAACTTTATTTTATACTTAGATGCATGTGACAAACACCACAGGATAAGAGAGAATTGCCTCCTGGGCCTCTGTTCCCATGCCTGGCTGAAATGCTGTGTCTTCTGATAAAGTGCTAATGCAATAAGTAGCATAGCTGCTGTAGAGAAGAGCAGGCCTAGTGGCACAGATTCAACAGGAATAATCTTTGATTGCTTTGGTTTTTGCATCATGTAAATATTAGCTCTGTTCCTTATCTTTCGGATACTAAAATCTGAACAAATCTCTCCTATTTTTCCCCAGAAAAAAAGCTGAAGTAAAATGCTGATGCTGAGACAATCAAAGAAATAGCAAATAACAGCAATCATGCTGACTCTAGAGAAAGCTGCAGCATGTAATAAAGGATTTATGACTTGCTTAGATCCTCAGCTGTGACTCAGAGTCAGCTGGACCTGCAAGAGGAAACACTCGGTGAAGTGAGGAATTGGAGGCTGCATTGTTGCTTTGAAGCTGGTTTGGTGAAGCACTCAAAAAGTAAGAGATTATTCAGGACAGCTCTGACACTGCAGAGGCTGCTGTATTTTCCTTTTTCATTTCTCCTCTCCAATCCTCTGCATGTATAAAGAAACTCAGAATTTACAAAGATCAATATAATTATGGAGTCACCTTTTCAAAGGTTTTACGAATTCCATGAGGGCCCCAGGCAAAAGTTGCTGGATAAGCACCTCCTTACTCCCTCTTGCACACTGATGGTCTGACCTGAGCCAAACCAGGTCCCATCATTTCACTCTAAAATCGGTTCTTCTCTCCCCTTACCTGAGCTGGAATTTCTGTGCTGTGTTTCCTCCACAGCATTATCAGATTTAATGCCTAAATTCATCTGTTATTATAAATATGTAGAACTATTGACATGAATGCTGACAGCAGTCTTTTTAATTATTTTCTTTTGTGTTTCCATATACTGAACCTCAGCATTGTGTTTAGATTATCTTTGCTCCTTTTTCACATCCAGCTATCTTAGATGAATGTGTGTCATTATTTGCCAGACTCTCTGCTCCAGCTTAGAAATGATGAAGGTCACAGATTCACAGAAGGATTGAGGTTGGAAGGGATCTCTGGAGGTCATCATCAACCCCCTTGTGCTGGTTTTGGCTGGGATAGAGTTAATTTTCTTCATAGTAGCTAGTATGGGGCTAGGTTTCAGTTTTGTGCTGAAAAGTGTTGATAATATAGAGATGTTTTCAGTACTGCTGAGCAGCGCTTACACACAGTCAAGGCCTTTTCTGCTTCTCACACCACCCCACCAGCGAGTAGGCTGGGGTTTTACAAAGAATTGGGAAGAGACACAGTCAGGAGAGCTGACCCTAACTGACCAAAGGGACATTCCATACTGTATGACATCATACTCAGCATATAAAGCTGGGGGAAGAAGAAGAAAGGGAGGGACAATCAGAGTTATAGTGTTTTGTTTTCCCAAGTAACCGTTATGTGTGATGGAGTCTTGCTTCCCTGGAGATGGCTGAACTCCTGCTGATGGGAAGTGATGAATTAATTTCTTGTTCTGCTTTTTTTGCGTGCGCAACTTTTGCTTTACCTGTTAAACTGCCTTTATCTCAACATACGAGTTTTCTTACTTTTACTCTTCTGATTCTCTCCCCCATCCCCATGGGGGGAGTGAGCGAGCAGCTGCATGGTGCTTAGTTGCCAGCTGGGGTTAAACCACAACACCCCTGCTCAAGCAGGGCCACCAAAAGCCAGTTGCCCAGGACCATGTCTAGATGGTTTTTTTGATATCTCCATGGAGGGAGACTCCACCAACTCCCTGAGCAAACTGTGTTAGTCTTCAGTCACCCTCACAGTAACAAATTATTTCCTGAGGTTCAGAAGGAATCTCCTATGTTTCAGTTTGTGCCTAGTGCTTCTGATCCTGCTGCTGGGCTCCACTGAAAAGAGCTTGGCTCTGTCCGCTTTGCACCATCCTTTCAGGTATTTATATGCATTGGTAAGACCCCTCTGAACCTTCCCTTCTCCAGGCTGAAGAGTCCCAGCTCTCTAGCTTTTCCTTATAGAGGAGACACTCGAGTCCTTTCAACATCTTTGTGGCCGTTTTCTGGGCTCTATCCAGTAAGTCCGTATCTCTCTTGTACTGAGGAGCCCAGAACTGCACACCCTAAAAGTAGAAGTAACTGAGATTGGTCTGTATCTACAATCAGGATGTGACTGAAACTTCCAAACACATAGATCCCAAAAATTATATAACTCTCAAAAACATTGTTGTTTAAACTTCATTAACAAACCTGCAATAAAAAAAAATAAATTATGAAATATATAAGAAACTCTACATGCAATAATTATTTAAACATAAAAATAAACTTGAGCATTTCAGGACAGTAAAATAAAGAAAATGTTTACAAAGAGACCTGAAGAAGAAATTCAGATTGAAAGAACCTGGAATCTGGCTAGGTTGCGATAGTTAAAATAGTTATTCTTCTGGAAAGGGATGTAAGAGCTTTAATTAAAAATTAAGCTTAATTTTATACTAGGAAGATGATTTCAGGTTTGACTTTGTGTACCACTGTGCAGAATAACCAACTAACATACTTCCCTGTAGCACATAAGTTCTTCTTAGATGTTGATTTAAGTCCTTACCCTTCATAATTTTCTTAGTGTCAAGCCCTGAGAGGTTCACAGCTTGAGGTGATATGGCTGCAGCCATTAAACCCCTGTTTAATCTAACAGTTTCTTTCTATAATGCTTGAGAAATCCATTGCTGAAGAAATTTGGAATAAGAGCCCTTGATCAAAAATCAGGAAGACTATTATTTGAGCTAAAGTAAAATTACAGTGTGTGCCTCTGGGATGCTAACTGGCTTTGTAAAATCACATCACCAGGTGGTACAAGTGTTGTTAAGTAAACCAGAACTATTATGGTCATATTGTTCCTTTCCCGTTGCTCTGGCTTCTTAGTTATTCTCAATTAATTTAAAATCTTTCCCTGCCGATTTGTTCTTTTCTGCCTTGGAGCTGAATGCACAATTCTTGACCTTCAGGATCAATTTCCCTCACAGACAGGTCATTCACTGAAAACAGTAGTCCATAAACTTCTTGGATCTACACACACTTTTAGTTCAAAACTCCCAACTGACACTTTATAGCTTAATATGATTGCATATGACAACTAAAGACCATAGAAATATAGAATAGTTAGGGTTGGAAAGGACTTTTTAAGGACATCTAGTCCAAACCCCCTGCAATGAGCAGGACATCTTTAACCAGATCAGGTTGCTCAAGGCCCCATCCAACCTGACCTTGAATATTTCCAGGGATGCGGCATCTGCCTCCTCTCTGGGAAACCTGTGCCAGTGCTTCACCACCCTCACTATGAGAAATTTATTCCTTATGTCTAGTCTAAATCTTCCCTCTTTTAGTTTAAAACAGTTACCCCTTGTCTTATTGCTACAAGCCCTGCTAAAAAGGGGCCTTGTAATCCTCCTTTAAGTACTGGAAGGCTGCAAGAATGTCTCCCCAGAGCTTCCTCTTCTCCAAGCTAAACAACTACAACTCTCTCAGCCTGTCCTCATAGGAGAGGTGTTCCATCCCTCTCATCATGTCTGTGGCCTCCTCTGGAACCGCTCCTACAGGCTCAGGTCTTTCCTGTGCTGAGGGCTCCAGAGCTGGACATAGTATTCCAGGTGAGGTCTCACCAGAGCGGAGTAGAGGGGCTGGCCTCAACCTGCTGGCTACGTTTCTTCTAATGTAGCCCAGGAAATGGTTGGCCTTCTGGTCTGCGAGTGCATATTGCCAGCTCATGTCCAGCTTTTTGTCCACCAGTACCCCCAAGTCCTTCTTGGCAGGACTGCTCTGGATCCCTTCATCCCCCAGCCTGTATTGATACTGGGGGGTTGCCCCAACTCAGGTGCAGGACCCTGCATGTAACCTTGTTGAACCTCATGAAGTTCACATGGGCCCATTCCTCGAGCTTGTCCAGGTCCCTGTGGATGGCATCCCATCTCTCCAGTGAGTCAACTGCACCACTCACCTTTGTGTCATCTGCAAAGTTGCTGAGGGTGCACTCAATCCCACTATGTCATTGATGAAGTTATTAGGGAACATTGGTCCCAATATGGACTCCTGAGGGACACCTCTCGTCACCGATCTCCATGTAGATATTGAGCCATAGACCATTGCCCTCTGGACGCAACCATCCAACCAATTCCTCATCCACCCAACAGTCCACCTATCAAATCCATATCTCTCCAAGATCACTTGCTGTTTTTTACAAGATTCAGTAAATTGATGAATTACGGACTATAAATAAAAGTTACTGAGCCCTCGCAGATTTAAACTTTTCAGTTTTCAGTTGCTTTCATCTTGCTTGACTTAGGAAATATTACTCAGTGCTGAAAGTGCTTCCAGGAGTCTATCTAGGAAAATTTATGTGTATCAAATGAATTTTAGCAATCTTTTATTTGGGAAGGTCTGACTTTCGTCTAGCACTGGCTTTGTGACTTATGCCAGGAAGTATTCACCTTTGCTCCATGTTCCTACCAGTCCTGCAAAACCTCACATGGATCAAAAAGTCAGTCAGCATGTGTTCCAAAATGACAAAGAAGCATTTTTCAGCCAAAGTCTCTGGCTGTTCTAAGTGAACATGCCTGCAGCACCACGGGGGGCTAATGAGTGACAGTATGTTAACCTTCCCCACCAAAGAATGGTGTGTGATCTCTTTAGCCTTAAGCCTATAGATTTAAGATTAAGTTTAAAACAAATCTGCGCTTTTTTTGTAGTGGTTACTTGTAGTATCTCCAAACTTATCACTGGAACCGAGGTACCACAATCCTTGGATTAATACAACTGAGTCACTTGTCAACTGAGGTGTGGTAACTGTCTGCTTGTGTGCGCCTAATCCATTGCAAATGTGAAATAAAACATATTAGTTTAAACTACCATGAGGGGGATTACCATGGTAATGTGTATAATAATTTGTTATACACATCTTGCTACACGGTAAAGGTAAAGCAGAGAGACAGTCAGTTGCCGTGACTCTGCTGAAGAGCAGGAATTCATTAAGCTGCAAGAAAACAGTCACTTTTGAAAGACAGTTTATACCAGAAGGGGAAGATTTTTCTGCTTTGTGTTTGAAGACTAGTCACCTTTCTGTTCAGTCCCTTAAAACCACCCAGCTGCTGAGGTGGAAGCCAGCTCATTCTCATAAAAAGTCTGTCCCCATCTTTCTTATAAACCCCCTTTAAGTACCAGAAGGCTGCAAGAAAGTATCCCCAGAGCCTTCTTTTCTCCAGGAGGGTGGTGGGCATAAACCAACATGGTGGCGTTGGCCAAATATACTCCCTAGGATTCAGAGAAAATATTGGGATAAAAACCCAGTTTCTATAGTTCCAGAAAAAAGATCAAATTAACTAGAACAAAGAGAAAAAAATACATCAAGCCACTGAGACCAAAAAAGATGTCTGTCATCAGCAGAAGAAAGGCAGTAGAGCAGGACAGCAATGAAGATAATGGGATTTGGTTCCGGAGGAAAAAGGCAGAAACCAGCTGTGGGAGAAAGAAAGATGAACTGTGTAATAAGAGACTGGTATTAGACTGCCAGAGCCTAGGAGATATAACAAAACAGTGGGCTAGTAGGAGGACTGAAAAAGATAAGAAGGGCTCTGCAGCAGGAACGGAGAGGTTCTGGTGTGGGGATTTGAACTGGTTAGCCTCGATAAATTAGAACTTGGAACAGAGGTCTTATAAGTGGTTGAGCAGACTGGGACTTCAGTAAAAGGCAAGAGATGGAGTAGAGCTAAAATTGTGACAGAAACAGGCAGGAGGTAACAGCAAGAAGTATGCAAAACTCGCCAGGAGCAGCCAGAAAAGTACTGATATTCCTGAGTCCCACCATCTTTTATCTGTGCAAAACCAACTGGCAAAGCATCTTACTCCCCTCTAGCATGACATCACACAGAGAAAAATAGCTATCACTTAATCTGTTACTAAATGAAGAGGCTTGAGGTGCTGGAACTAGATGGCCCAGTCTTTCCATGTATGTATGTATGTAGCTATAGGATACATTTGGATGTCACAGGATGGGATTTTTCTTTTTAAAGAAAAAAAACATTCCAAAAGTGTATGCACAAAAAAAATCAGAAGAATTATGGGATTGGGAGGTCAAGCACTTTCTTGTTACATAAGTAAATTTAATTCATCTTGTTTGTGCTTGTATATTAAGATGACGTGTTTAAGATTTCAGGAAGAAACCTAATATTTGTATTTTCTTGATCTTTACAGGACAAAGTATTGTGCTGAGAAAACAGAACATCCATAAAAGTTTCTGGACCACTGTGAACCATAAAATAAATACGGCTTTTCCTTTGGAAGTACATGCAGGGAATACAGTCTTGTCCCCAAGATACTGAGGGTAGGATTGACCTGTGACTAGTACACAGGACTTTTTTCTTTCTTTAATATCACAGTTTCATGACTCTGGACTTGGACAGGAAAGTGCACGGTCCCCACAGCGGTCCTGCTTTGAGTAGTGCTTGCGGTTCATAAGGCAAAACTCCTGAGTCAAGCAGAGAAGATCTGAAGGGCAGTGTTGTGGCATGGAATACGAAATTCATTGTAATCGGAGTCATACCTGGGGTTCACATCAGGGGAAAAAATCCTTTCATGCTTTATGCCAGAAGATCATCTCCAAGGAAATCTGACAGCTTCAAAGGTGTCAGTGAAAAGTTGTTGAACTTCACACACACTGTTAGATAAAGATCACTATTCTAGAATATATTGCAGATAACTCAGTCTTGCAATCCATTTGCACGTTCTTGTTATTTAGACAACTCTGTCTATAACATTCAGGCTGTATGGACACATATAAAAGTGATTTTCAAGAAGTCCTAAAATTCCTTGTACCAGAAGTACAAAGATCTTTACTAGAAAAATTTGCATATTTATGAATTACATACATTGTAATACACTATAACACAAGTGCTTTTTCTTCTCCCAAACAGCTTGTAACTATCATAAACCAGAGGAGTCTGAGAAGAGCATGAGATCATTTTTCTTTTCAGAAGTGCTTTGGGATTTTTAATGGCCACAAAATACACAGGACTTAATTTTAACATTTATGCTAAGAGTTTCTTGCAGCGCTATGGATAAAATGGGAATAGACAAAATAGCTCTCCTGAGACACATAAACTCCAGATTTAACACAGTTTGAAAATCAGGTGCACTGGGGTAATGTTCCAAAACATCCTCAAAATCAGTCACCCTTGCAGTTGTTGAATACCTGTGGCCCCTTTTCTCCTTGTGCTTAATTTCCTGTTTCTTACTGAATGTGCACTCTGTGCCATTTCCTTCCAACATCTCTAACAAATATCATCCCACAAAACAAACCTTTAAAATTTCCTGACTTGTCCAAAAACTTATTTCCAGTAACAGGACAAAAGAGAAAAATAATATAAACCTCAACATGTTCAATGGTTTCCAGCAAAATATTTTTATTTTTCTACCAGCTGAATCCAGTCTTCATTCTTAGCTGTTATCTCCCCCTTCCTGATGAGTCTAGCGTAACAGAGCTAAAGTTTTTGTCTGATAACATGGATTTAGTTGCTGCATCCTTTCATGTGAGCTGTTCTAGCCTGCTTTGTTCTCCAGAGCCTTGCCTTCTGTTGCATACAGTGCAGATTGGTCTTTTATCCCAGTCTCTATTGTTTGGCAGATTGTTGATTTTGTTGTTGTTGTAATGGGCATCTTAATGGCCAAGCTGCTTCAGGAAAACATTTCAGAGAAAATGAATGAATTTATAGAGAAACTGCCACCCAGCAAATTGTATGGGCTGCTGCCTTGAAGAACATTACTTGCTTTTCCATGTTTGTTTAAGAGGGCATATTTACTCAGAAGATGCTCAGACTCCTTCTTTAAAATATGATGAAATTGATGGAGCCATTCCTTACGTCTATGAGATGATCTAGATTTTAAACAGATGAAAGAATGTAATTGTTTAAGATACATTAAGGAGTTGTAATCACAGAATCATAGAATCTTTGGGTTGGAGGGGACCTTTAAAGGTCATCTAGTCCAAACCCCCTGCAATGAACAGGGACATCTTCAACGAGAACAGGTTGCTCAGAGCCCCGTCCAACCTGACCTGGAATGTTTCCAGGGATGGGGCATCTACCACCTCTCTGGGCAACCTGTGCCAGTGTTTCACTACCCTCATTGTAATCATATGCAACTCTTTCAAACCAATTTATGCCTCACTAACTTCTGGTCATGTATTTTTTTCAGCTCGAGGATATAAAACTTATGGAATACTGAACACTAATATGTCAGTAACTCACAACTGCATAGTTCCTTTTTCCTGTGTGAACTAGTCAGCATTTGGATATAGGTAGTTTCTTCCAGTGCATAAGAGCATGGTCAGATCTCAAACAAATATGTAAGAATTTTATTAAATTCAAAGAGCTGGACATCAAGCTGAATGCAGAGGGTCAAATATATCCTCAGGTTAATGAGAGTCAAGGAAGAGGTTTCAGGACTGAAACATGAAAATTGATAGAAATAAGTGAACTTACAATGCCGGAAGAGAGCTGCAGGGAGAGGTTTTGAGCTTAAACTTCGCAACATGTCAGCTGGCTTACTGGAACACATCCCTCTCCTTAAAGCAAAGTATTTCCCCTGTCGCTTTTATTTCAGGAAAATAAATCATACCAGTAAATGAGAGGTTTTGGTGGCAGAGGTTTACTTGTGCTGGTCTACTGAACACAACCATGTTGGTCAGCAATCAGGGCCCCACAGCCTTAGCCAAAACAGATGTAGCAGTTATTTATCAAAGCATTTGTTCTTTGCCAGAGGTAGAGAGTGGGTGGTTCTTGTGAAAGGGCAAGTGCGCACTGTCACTCATTGAGGTATAACACAGACGTAGCACGTACAACCTCCCTTTTTACTACTGTACTTTGGAGCCACTTATGTGGAAGCCCTAGACAACAGACAAAACAATGTTTTTACTTCTTTAGTCTGAACACACCATCTCTGAAGTCATGACAGTGCATGGTAACTTATATGAGTTGTATGATAAGAAGCTGTCAGCGTTTAATGTGTTTTTCCAGATAACCCACCCAAACTAACATCTCTTTTCAATATTTTTCAGAGCAGCAGTTATCTGTTAGTGACAGACTTGAATCATTTTATACCTTCTTTCTAAGCTCTTTGCCACTGAGTCTCACTGTCAGCAGCACTTTGGGTTGTCTGAGGTCTGAGGAGGAAAAGCTTTCTTACCTAACTGAGCTGCTGCCAGCATCGAGGTCCTGTGCTGTCACTGCACCTATAATGGTCCCCACAGGCGTATCCTCATAAACCTCCATTGTGTACACAGGCTTGCTGAAAACTGGAGGTTCATCCATGTCCAACACATTTATCTTCACAGTGGCAGTATCTTTGAATGGACCCACCGAGTGAAAACGATGGTCAAGATGGAGATTGGAGGCCTCAACTTTAAAGGTGTATGCCTTTTTTGTTTCAAAGTCTAACGGCTGTAGAAAGAACAAAAGTAAAACATCAGATTTGAATAAAAATTAATCATTGCAAAATCATTTTGGTAGGATTAATCTGACATAACTTAAGGCACCTTTGGTGTAAACTTCACTCGTTAGCCAATCATCTTAAGCTTGTTTTGCAGTTCATCTCATGCTAAAGTGGTTTCTGAAATAGGCCAGATGAATGGAAATGACTGTTTCTCCACATAAAAAAAATCAGGATGACTGGCATGGATGTAAACAGTTACACTGTAGATGTCTGAAGGTAAATGAGTGAGATTCATGTCCTGCAAATGAGCTATGTGCAGGTTAGCCAGAGATTTGCATTCACAGCTCCTATATGCACAGGCAATCAAGTGTCCCTAGCTGATCCAGTTCCTTAAACAGAAGATTTCCTTTTCTTTTAGCGGGGAAAGCTTTCAGTGGACCATGACAATGATGGAAATGAGCCCAAAGGAGAACTCTGATATATACCAATGGGTCAAACCAAACCTCACCTATGGCTTGGAATGTGAATTCAAACTTGATTTGAACCAAGTTTTTCCTGTAAAATGCCTATCTTAGCTGTGGACTGCTATTCATGCCATATATTTGAGCCACATGTATATTGAAAAATGCAGATTTTGACTCTGTCTTATGATCCTAGGTGTAATCCATAAGGTCTTGAAAATGGCATAGCAGCTTTTGTGTACCTGTGTGTGTTTTTGATGGAAATGCATCCTGCAATCAGGTTATTTTGGTGTGGATTTCTGTCAATGTACATCAATACATAGGTGCCTTTGTTTTTAGAAAAGTAACAAACTCAAAAACCTTAATGCAGTCTTATTTAGTTGAAAAGACACAGGACGTTTATTTTCAGTTAAGACGTTTAGATGCATTTGCTTTCATGTTGTTTTTAACCTGACAGTCTTTTCCTGACGTCTGGGTAACACTGGCACCTAGTGGTGTCTCTCAATAATTGTCAAGTTGGAAATTTTCTAACGGGAAAGGATATGCTATCTGAAGAAGAGAGCAGGATCACAAGTATATGAGCAAGAATATTTCAATGCTGTTATGTTTTTTACCTCCAGACATCATTACTGCAGTGTTTCCAGCCATTTGTCACAGCTAGGATAGATTTAAATTCTGCCATTTTCTGTCCTTATCACAACAGGACATAATTGGCCAGATGACTGGCTGGTGTAAATTGTAGTAGCTCCATTAAAATCAGTTGGGTTACCTTGACTTGTATTAGCTGCACAGCTAGAATAATGATTTTAAAACCTTATGAAAGACTTTATAATTTTAGTAGACTAGATGGTCAGCTTTTTCTGAGCTGGGGATTTAAAATTAGCCATCCAAGTCTATATGCCATGGAAATAATCAGGCTTGAAAGCCAAGTACTACTAACCAACCCACTACCACATGCGACCGTCCTCTTACAGACAAAATTCCCAGCAAAAGCCAGTATCAGTTGCACCTTTATGACTGGACTGATAAAAAGAAGGAGAAACTAAAGCTAAGAAGAAACAGACAAAATTAATTATGGAAGGTCTTGTTCCCCAGTGGTGAAACCCTAAGCTGTTGCCTTCACTACAAATAGATATGCTGCTTCATTATCTAAATTGTTGTTATATTGTCTTTTCAGTTTCTGTGGAGGCAGGACTCCAGCTGGGGTCTCACCAGAGTGGAGTAGAGGGACAGAATCACCTCCCTCGACCTGCTGGCCACACTGCTTTGGATGAAGCCCAGGAAACGGTTGGCCTTCTGGGCTGCCAATGCACATTGCCAGGTTGTGTTGAGCTTCTCATCAACCAACACCCCCGAGTCCTTCTCAGCAGGGCTGCTCTCAATCCTTTCATCCCCCAGCCTGTATTTGTACTTGGGATTGTCCTCATCCTGCCTTCTCTGTCCTTGTATGGGTCTGATGATAAACACAGTTAGAGGCTAAACAATATGTGGCCAGTACAAAGCACCGATGGCATTCAAAATAAGAGACAGGCTGAAAGTGATGAGCCATTGTCAGAAAAAGCAAATAGTGACAGACTCCCACAAAATAGCAGAATTTAGACTTTTAATATACGTGAGGCTAAACTGCAGCTGAAACATCTGCGGAAAGATGGGATATGTTGCAAATGGTAAACCTAGGATTTAATTTCAAAAAGAAAAATATTTTGTACAATATATATCACACAGCAAAAGAGTGTGATTTTAAGGTATTGTGTTTATGGGGAGTCCATGCTACAATATCCTCATCAGTTCTGGTCTTTCCAGTTTTGAACAGCTGAGCCATAATACATAGCTATTGACAGTCTCAAATTTTGGCATTTGTCTGGTATGCCCAGAGTTTGCCTGAAAACAGAAGAATTGAATATCTGCTGAGCTCTCAGGCAAAACTTTTTGGATTTTTAGTTTTAAAGATGTTAAAATAACATTTCTTTGTGTTTCCTTTTTTAGCAGGTATCACTAAAATCTGTGAAGGAAATGAGTGACCCACAATATTTTAGCTGCCTTTTGGTTTTTTAAACATATTCTGTTGTTATATAATAAATGTCTGACAGTACTCAGTCCTGTTTCCATTTAAAATCTGGAATACTGGTAAGGGTACAAACATTGCAGATTGTGTGAATCTTACAGAAAAATACTGTAAGATTATCAAAACCTCTTTCAGTTAATCACATTTTAATGGAATGACTTCATAGAGGCTTTTTTTTTAAAGAACCAATAGAAATATTTATTCCTTATATAAAAATAATTCTATTCAGAAAGATAGGTTTGAATAAGACTATTATTTTACAAAAGTTACGAGTTTTTGCACAGTAAACAGAATTTTTGCTAATATTAAGCTTATTAACTGTGAACTATTCAACCATTAGAAGAGTATTCCTAATTGATATTCTAAGTACTAGTGACAGAATAGATGTATTTGGCCCCCCTACTGGTTCTTATCTGCCTTTTCCCGTGTTGTGGTTACAAGCTGCTCTATACTGTTGCATAGTAAAGCACTATCAGCATATACACAGCTGTGTACAGCAAAGGCATTCTACAAATCCCAAAATCAAATAACACATACTGACAAATCACTTTATCTTGCAGCTCTGGAAGTACCATGAATGGATTTATTTAGTACGACTAGGAAAGCACCCAAACATCTCTGTGGGTTTTTTTAAATTTATTTAGAAATAAATATATTTTTAAATATTGCTGTTTCCCAGATTCAAGGTAGAAGAAATGCTACTATACAGATGTATCCATATCTAAATTTATGTATTAGATAGATAGATGGAGGGGGGGGAGAGAGAAAATTAAAGAATGGAAAGCAAAAAAAATAGGCTGAAAGACATAATGAATTCTGACGAGAAGCACAGCAAGGGTGGGAAAAGAACTCTCCTGTCAGTTTACTCCGCTTCACAAAGAGGCAGGACCAGAAACTCCAGAAATTTCTGCTTTTTATCCACACATATACCACAGGATCATTTGTGATACAGGCTTTCATGATCCACAGCTACAATGATGGAAAGTCATATTTTGGGATGAGACTGTAAGCCCCGGGACCTATGGATAATTACGGACAGTAGCACTGGGTTGAGTGGATCCACATATTCACTTAGGCTTGTCTTCATACTAGCATCGTGAAATTGTGTCGAGTGCGCCTCTCTCAAAATCTGGCAATGCTTTCCCCTTGAATATGGGTTGAACGTATATATATTTTGTGAAATACTGCCATCAGTCTATTTGCTGTACATTGACACATTTCAGTAACAACACTTCTGCAGTGGATTTTAAATAGCATAAGGAAATAATTGGTATTGGTTGGTTTATTACAGCAAGCTCAGAATCAGCCAGGAACATTCATTAATTACAGAGTTGAGAATGCACAGTAAAAAAATGAAGTCTGTGGGCCAAATCTATTTGACCAAATCTGAAACGAGTGTTTCAAGATTTGATGGGAAGTGGGCGAAATATATGTATGTTCTGGATCTGGAGAAGGGGAGAAGCTGACCAATGTCAGGGGTTCAGCTGTTTGCTGTTCTCAAAGAATCTTACCCTTTTCTGCAGGTGCCTTTCACTGTTCCAGGAAAAAACAAACCCAACAGCTGTATCTGCAAACTGCAGAGACTGAAGGTCTTCCCTTCCTCACTCTTCCCATCATTCTTCTCTGCGTCTGCCATGGTCTTTATGGTTGTATCATCTGCACCCAGGACACCTCTTTCTGCCTGCACGGAAGGACTTAATATTGCCTGCCTTTCCTCAAAACGCAAAACTATCCATCACATTCCCCACTCACACAAACCCATGAGTTATGACTATAGGCAGACAGTGCCTATGCACATACATCCCTGCCGAGGGTATTCCCTGTCTCTGGAGAATGAAGGGGTGGCGTGAGCAGTCCATACAGTCTTGGTAGTAAAGCAAGCAGGAGCAGTAATGCAACTCTGGCCGAGGGATGCCAGGAGTCTGCCTTATGCTCACTGTTGGGGTGTGCAGATGCTATCAGACCGCTCTTACATTCCAGCAATGCCCCAGCACTACAGACGTGGGCTGTCCCATGAGCAAGTCAGCAGTCAAACTTTTACTTGCTGCCTCCAGTTAAAGGCTTTTTAAAAGTGGCCCCCAGGGTTACAAGGAAGCATACACTCTGGATACCCCCCTGCCACTAACTGGGTCTGTCCCCCCATTTTCTGTTATTTTATCGTCACTGAAGTTACTGTTTCTCATCAGGCAGTGCTATGTCCTCCCTGACACGCTATGATTTCATGGCTATAGCTTTGTCACCTGATCAGTTAACAGTGGTACACGGCTTACAAAATGTAGGATGCAGAAGCTCCCTGAGCTTCCAGTGACCCACATGGAGAAGCTCACCCAGCATATTGCAACAGTGTAGGATCATACCAGGTGAAGCCTAGAGTCCGTTTTTTCCCTGGGTTTTAATGATGCTCTGCCCAAATTAATAAAATAATGTCTGAGCCAGACACAGTGCTTGAACCCTGCTCAATTTCTGGATTAGCTCATGCTGAGCCAATTAAGAGGCTTCTCACACAATGTGCTTATCCTATAAACTCATCCTTAGTTTAATAAATTTAGTGCCAACTGTTCAGTGAAGCTTGTTTTCCTTTTCTGTGGGGTTAGGTCATTGAAGATTTCTTATCAGTTTCAATAAAATCGGGAACTTGCCTGGGGATGACACACTTTCCCTCCATACCTGGGAGTACTACTCTGTGCCCCACTTGAGGCCACACTCTGGTACAAAGGAGATGGTCCCTTCTGTCACCCTGCTTCTTGTAGCTTACACTCGCTGTAGTTTGCCAAAGCAAACTATATTTACCATGTAAATATAAAAGCCAATAAACACTGTATTAAATAGCACCAGACAAGGGAAGAAATTAGTCATACTATTCCTGTTACAGTAATATTTCTTACTCTTATAGTGAACTGTATGCAGCACGATCCTAAAGCCAGACATTTTCCCCTCTTTTTACTGATACTGTTTTCCCCCTTTTTTTTTGAGAGAGGAAGCTATTACAGTACTAACCACACAGTGGTGCTAAAAGGCACTTGGATGATTTCTTTAGCAGAATATAAGAAAAGCTATTCCATTTTTAATATATGTAACTAACACAAGAGTAGTAGTAATCAAGCTTACATTGGATCATAGCATGAAAATAAATTAGCTACCAAACCAGATGATTTAAGATGTGCACCTCATCCAGTTGTAGCTGTTTGTGCCCATTTAGTGTCTGAGAAACAGAGCATGGCCCTTTGCCTCTGCCAGTATGATCAACATGCTGAAAAGCACAGTTTGGCTCATGCAATTACTTATCATCAAATGTAATTTCCACCAAAAATAAACGTAGTCTGGGAAGACTTCATTTTTCTCAATTTTTATATAGAAATGTCTCCATGTGCTTTTGCATAACAACAGAACAAAACACCATCTATGCAGTGACTGACAGTTTCTAGCTGCAAGAAAATTTTCAGGAAAAATAAAAGAAAACTTTATAAATGGTTTTGAAATGGCTCAGCGCTGAATTACTGCAGCCCTACAGCATCAGAATATGCTATGGCAGGAAAAAATGCAAACCTGTTTTTAAAGCACATGGCAATTTTTATTAGTGGCTTTGACTGTGTTTTATTTATAAATCATAATTGAAAGTGTCAGTCCTATTCATTCACCAGCTTTGATTTAAAGAAGGACTTAAAGTTATAACTAAGTTAAATATTTACATAATACCACAATTCAAATCAATGTTTTGAACACCGTGCAATGTGAAATTGCTTCTGTGCAGTCAGATGAATAGTGCTGTTGCAGGCTTGTACAGTGCAGGTAGCATGCATTATAATAGGTGACTACAGAATTGTGAATGTCCAGCACTTCTGAATATCTGAAAACTGCAATCCAGGAAAACATTTTTGTATTATTACAGGTGTAGAGGATATGAAAAGACAGTATCTTTAAGAATCTAGATTGCTCTTGTTTAACCTGGGATGCAGTGATGAATTTAAGTGGATAGGTTTTGGATGATTCCAAAATGTCTTAAAACACTTGGATTATTTAAAGCTTAGTGAATGGGACCTTTTCACTGAGAAAAGTTTTGTGAAGGGCAATGTGTAGGGTCTGTATAAAGGCATTCTTTGCACATTGGGTTTATCTTCTGTCCACACTCCTGCATAGAACAGAGCTGGCATTCCCTGACCTTCACAGCCTGTCGCTGTCCCTAGGCTCACTGCGATGAAGAAGATTAAGAAAGGATTAGGATTAAATTTTTTTCCCCTCCTGTTCAGTGACAGAGATCTGTCATTTACATTAAGGAACATCAAACGATGTTCTGCTATTGTAAAAGTGCCCTAAAATTTCAGATATGCCATATCTTGTTACTGAAAAGACTAAATACATGCTGTAAAATATAATAACCAACTCTGAAGTATCTGGATATAGAATTAGTTGTGCAATTTTTTTTTTTTTAATTATTGTTCAATTAGATATTATATGATTGTCCATATAGCAGTCTCAAAAGTGGCCAGGCATTTTGCCTGTGCTGGTCCTCAGTTAACTGCATCAGCCAAATTCATATGTGGATGCTCCTCATCAGTAACAAATACTATATGCATGTTGTTTGAATCTGCATTGCCAATTTGAATGTTTTGCCTATACAGTCATATACGTACACTAAACCATAAGTATGGAAAAATTCCACTGCTGTGTATAAAAACAAACAGCACAGCTGAGGCTTAGGACTAATCCAGGGAAAACTGAATCTTATCAAAATCCTGAATCCTACCAAAAAACTAATCTTGATGCTCAAACATTTATTTTTCAATGGTTCCCACTCATTGCCGTTTCCGACTGGCAGTGCATACGGAGGGGCATGCAGCTGCTTAGCCTGACAGTTCCAGATGGAGCTATTTTTGAGTCATCTGTATAGAGGGAAAAAGGTGATCAGAATGATTTTAAAAATGAGAAAAAATTGAAACAAAGTTTACACATTCACATAAGGAGGAAGAAATACATTCAAACTTTTAGTCAAAGAAGAAGGACATGCAAAGAGTTTGTGCCTCGTTGATAAATTACTTCATGTGGGCATCATAACTTCTATTTTATCTCACTAAAACCAGCAGAAGAGTGACTTGACATCATCTGGTCCTTAAGGGCACCCATGGATAATGTACTATTTCCTGGGCCAAAGATGTTGAAGGCAGGAATTTTGTTGTTAGATCCATGGTTAGAGCTGGGAGAAATTTAAGTACCTAAATTCTAAGTTTTATTGGAACTAAAGCATCTCTTTTCCTAAACCTTGTGTTAATACATGTGTCCAGAACTCTTTTCTTTCCAGACCCTTGTGAAGTGGTCAGTTCATAGATGTATTTATTTTTTAAAAAATTACACCTGCAAGCATAAGCTATCTATAAAACATAACTTGGTCTTTCAAAATGAGCTGGTGGTTCAGATTTCTTTCTACTAAATAAGTTAATCATTCGCGTACATGCACATGTACATGTACAAGCCTGGGCTGAGAAGACAACCATTGGTCAAAATGTGACTGTCCCTGTTTTTGATCTCTCCTACTGAGTGCTTTAATCACTAAATTCCAAATAACACTTATCCATTCCATCTTCAAAATTCATAAATTCAGTAATCTTGAACTTATTCTAGTACGCTAAAGCAATATCAGCATCTGAGATGCAGTGTGCTCCCTTGCATGAATACCTGATAACCAGCTATCTGGGACACTGTTGGGAGACTAGAAGTAGGACATGTCAGTTTGCAACCACTTGGGACTCCTCTACCCCGAGTAAAAACTCTGTTCACCACAGTACTGTACAACAGTTTCATTATTAAAAGAACAAGTATAAAATAAAATTTTTCAAAATAAAATACTTACAAGTGAAAATTAAATATATTATCTATCTCACACGTAAAATATAGCTCTTTCATTCTATGCTCTGAACTAGAGCATTTTTCATATGGTTTTAGGTGGAAAACTGCCCACAAAAGAGAAGTTATGTTTTCTAGACAGAGATAAGAATTACTTCCCTGCTATTAAAAACTTATATTATTTGTGAAGTCATACCTGATAATATATGAAATGAAACACTAAACTCCAATTTCTTTTAAAACTAAGATTATAAGCAGTGATTGTAATAAAGTTACAAATTACTGTGTGTTACTTATGAGGTATAATTGCACAATACTTAATTCTCTACCTAGTTTCTCACTTGAGCCATAGCTAAATATACCCCATTGGTGTCACATACCTTTTTCAGTTTGATGACTCCCTCCTGGGTGTTCTCATCTGTTGTGATGTCAAACAAATTTCCTCCGTCTCCTGGAACTATGTTGTACTCAATTTCTGCGTTTTTCCCAAAATCAGGGTCCACAGCTCTGATCCTTCCAATAGCAGAACCAACATGGGAGGACTCAGGTACTTTTAAATGGAAGATACCTGTGACAAAGTGGTAGACAGTTAATCTTGGGATTTCTTGATAATTAAGATAGTATGTCTGATTAAAACCATGGAACCTGTGCAAAAAAACAGACTTAAATCATCCAATTATAATGAAGATATCAAAACAAAGAAAAAAGGATTAGAAACAGATATGCAAGTTTTACCCACTGAATGTACTAATTTCCTATAGTTTCTATATTTGGTCCAGTGTAACTGTAAGGGACTTAGCATCTCTATCTCTTGAGTTATTTATCTGTACCTCTATATTGAATTTTACCCATATGATTGACTCTTTTGAATTAAATTGTACTTGTAGTCAGTACATGTTTAGAAGCACTTTCCTCCTTCTATGTTTAACAGGTTTTAGTATCTGACTTTGTATTTTGTTTGAAAAAATATATCTATACATTTTACAGTAATTGAAAGGAAAAAATCGGTGGAAAAAGGATTTCCACCCATTTCTGTAATATCCAATATTGTAATTACATGTACAACTCCTTGTGGGGAGATACTGTGTGCACATAAGCCACCAGAGGGTGCTCTTATTAAAATTTCAGTGCTAGTCACACATTTTTAGGTCTGCACGCTTTTATTTACTATTAGCGGTAATAAAAGTAAAAAAAAAAAAAAAAAACCCACAAGAAAATTACACACTTTTAAAATAAGCATTACTACTGATATGTGAAGACAAAATGGTTTCATTCAGGGAAACAGCTATGTTGAAAAATGCTAGACATAATAGCTAAAAGAGCTAAATGAAAAAGTCCAAAGTACTTTGAGTCAGCCTTGACTTTAATGACACCAGTAGCAGCAGGGCTTAGTTTATAACACTGTGCTGACTGCACTGCTGCTGAAGCGCCTGCGGTTCCTGTCCAGCTGTACCTCTGGCCGCAGTTGTCACTTCGCACAGCTGCCGGTGAACACCACCATGGCGAGCGCTTCTAGCGGGCAGGTAGCGCTCGCCTTTGCTGTCAAAAGCACCAGCAGCTTTTGGAGCTGATTTCAGCGGGCCCAAGGATGTTTGATTTGCTTCACCCTGGCTCTCTGCGAAGCTAGCGTTTGCTTTGCCCTGTCATTTCGTTCTCCCGGGTCGTCCTCCAACAGCTCTCGCAGAGCAGTGCCTTCAGCGCGGGAACGCACCAGCGGTGGCCTTCTCTGTGCCTCTACATGTGAACACGTAGGAGGAAATTTACACCTCTTTTTCAACAGTGTAGCAGGACAGGCATCTGTGAGTAGTGGGAGGCATATTAGGGGAACGTCTCAGAGATTTCTGCCTGGTAGTGGTTCAGTCACACTTCCCAAATTAAGGCTCTGAGAAGTTGTGTGTCACGTAACAGCAGGATAGGTGACTCTGGCATCCAGCTGCTGAATTAAACAGCAGACGCTGTTCCCTGTCATTATCTTCTTACAAAGCATGCTGTGTCAGCTTTTTCAACTTTACAATATTTCCAGGTGAGGAAAAAATGACATCGGCACAGCTGGATTAGGAGCAAACCTATTCTTTTGTGAGCTAGTAGTCTGGGCTATGGTACCTATATGATTGTCTGATTGCCTCTGAAAAAATGTGTTTTGCCTGCTTCCTCCCCCTGTCTATCGGTATGCAAAGTATACCTGATGGCAAAATTTGCTTTGTTTGTTTGAGAAAATCCCTGTAAGTAAAGTCTGTTTGTGTCAGCAAACGTCCACATTGGGACATTACCAGGTGTGGCTTTGTAGTACTCATTGACTGAGCTAGTAAAGGTTTAATTATCATTTCCCTATGTTTTTCCAAGGGAACATTCTAAAGCAACCTTCCCTCTTCTTTTTCCAAGGGAATGTACTAAAGGAAGCTTTACTACTAATTTTAACAGCTGGAAAGGAGCACTATGACACAAAATATTATCAAGACAGGAGTTGCCTCAGCTATTTCTTAGTGTACTTTAATGACTCTGAGTAAAGAATAAAATTTTAATTTTATTGTGCAGGAGACAATCACAAATCCTCCTATTATCTACTGTCACTTACAAATATGTCTATTCCTCGGTCTCTGCTATGCAAGTTATTCCAAAGAAGTGGAAGAAAAGGGCTCTAAAAGGGCTTTGTCTACATTTGAATATTATACCACATTTACACAAAATAGCTCTGGCCCTGATGCCCAGGTCTTTTACAGACACACTGGATGACAGAAATCATTGCTCCAGTGTTTGCTCTTTACAGCCACAATTTTGGTGAACGTGAAATATAAGACCATATGATAACGGATTTTTCCTTCTTTGCCTAGTTGATCTATTCTTAGTGAACTGAAGAGCACCCAGATTCATTAAAACAAACATTTCTCTATAAAATATGGCACTCGGCTGTAAAGCGTATGGGACTCAGATGGAGTCAAAGAAACACTACATTACTCATTTCAGATTGTTTAGGCTTTTATCAGTTATTTTCAATGACTTGGCATTTCATCACTTCCAGAAATTCAACAGCAATAAAGATGGGGTCATTCAGATTAATTTGGAACTCTGGAGTAATCTTCAGCTCTGCCAGAGTCAGATCTCTGAAGATGTAGTATGTAATTACAATGCCATCATCCTCCTGTAATAGTAGCTTCACAGCATATGGAAGCTGTTAATGGTGCTACTGTGACAACATACTTTCAGAATAAAATAAATTAAAACAAATAATGTGTATTGTTGCAAGCTCAGGGAAAAACTTCAAGATAATATAATGTACAGCCTGAAAACCTTCTTTTCCCAGCCTCCAGAAAACAGTCTTTGTAGAGAGGACATTTGAAATGATCAATACAGGCTGCACATAAAATGTAACAAAAAGACTGTTTTGTAGATTTTTATTTTTCTGTTTCTATATTACATTACTTCTTGCTGTGGACTCGCTGTGACAGTTTAACATTATTCAGTTTTTATTGTCCATTTTGCCTGTATACACTACTACCTCCATTTGCTATAGAGGTATATTGAAACCGGCCTGAGTAATAGACTTTTACTCCCAAAGGTCCTGAAAAACTTGTTCTCTGCAGCTTCAGGAATGATGGAAACAGCAGCTCAGACAAACTTATGCAGCAGCTGGTTATGCTGCTCAAACCATTCTGTTAAATTTTGTAGATTGTCTCGTGTGACTTCTCTGCCTACAAAAATCTTTTCTTCTACTTGCATAAATTTCTTTTAAAAATGCTTTCTAAGTTTGCTGCTGGCTTTTGTAAAAGATGAGTGATATGAGATGTACCAAAGGAGCAAGCCCTTACTTCCCTCAGAATGCACTATGAAACTGGAATCTGCAACTAGTTACCCTTTTGCTGATTTCAGTCATGTATATTGTATGCAAGTCAGAATATCTTCACGTATAGGAAAGCTAGTAGCAATGCATATTGCCTGGTCAAGATTTTTGCTCTGTTGTAAATGGAATTTTAAGGGAAAAAAAAATGTTATTTTTAAGGCCAAAATTCATGTGCCAGTTGACATGCTCAACTTATGCAGCTGTTCACACTTAAATTGTACTTAAAATTCAATCCAGAATGCAAAACTAGAGAAAGCTCAGAGGCTATGTAGCTTAGCATAAGCATGCAGGCATTCCCTTATAAAGCCTGCGCAGTCTGTATGTGACTTACAGTGTGAAATTTCCCTAGAGTTTCAGGTTGAGTAGCGTCAATGATGATAAAAATAAATGAGTGAGTGATGATGCTGTTGAAGCTTTTAGGCTGAAATGACTGATAGGGCTTATTACTCAGCCCCAAAGTGTTCAGGAAACTGAGGTGGAGGTGAGCTAACAACTCATACACACTGCCTCTGAGTTTCTAAAACAAAGATGGTTCCAAAGCACACAGCAGGAAGAAATCAGAGCTGAATAAGTGCCAGGTAATCAGTCATATTGACTGAAATTCAGCACACATTTACAGTTCTTTTGACAAGGTTAGATTAGTTTTAGTTTTTAAGGTTCAAAAGTCGTTCTGGGGTTTGATTTTTACTTACAAAGAGTTTTTTTCTTTGTTTGGTTTCTCCACACCTGCAGTTTACAGGTACACTATCATTTACCAAAAAGATTTTCAATTCTGATGAGAATAAGAAATGAAAACCATCATTACAGCTCATCAGCAAAACAACCATTAAGAAATAACCCAGGTTAGCATCTAAGGACTTAAGATAAATGCATAATGGCCTTCAACTAAACAGCTGTAAATGGTATTTGAGCTTTTTTCTAATCTGTCACCATACCTGCACTGTGTGTATGCAAGATTATCCTTTCCTGCTTTCTCTTTGTCTATACTTTTTAGTTCTGTTTGGCAGCTGCCAAAGTAATGCATTGCAGTTAGTCATGATAGCATGAATCTTAGAGGTAACAACATTGAAATAAAATTATTTCTTTCTCTTTGATCTAAATATTTAATGTTTTCTCAGGGAAAAAAAAAAGCAGACTATGTATATTATAATATTCTTGTTAGCTTAAATTACCAAAACATTTCAGTTTTTATCCTGGCCAGGTTATAAAGGCACTGATTTCTGTCTGTTTAGGAAGAATCCTAAGAAAGACAACAGTTCATATTTACTTGCTGGTCTTTTAACAGTAGTGTAATAGGTAAAAGAAAGGATGCTGTAAATACAAGCAGATACTCAGTATACTAAACCTGATGCATCAGCTACATCTCATCAGCCTAACAATTAGTGGCATCTGATGTACATGCTCTTAAAACTGGGAAGATGTGATTTAGCACAGCAGCAAGATATATTCGTGCCTCTCCTTGCAGTGGCTCTGTGCCCTGCAGGGGGCTGGGACCTTGTGTAGGGCAGAGGAAGGTCGGGCTTCATCACCATGTGCTCTGATGCAGGTCACACATGACCTGGCATAGGCTGGTAATGTCAGTTATGGCAAGGTTTCTTCCATCCTCAAACCCACTGCTCTGAGTTAGGGTTTATGGCCTCATTAGATATAGCATAACCATTCTTAAAAATTCCTGATTCTCTATTGTGGAGCCCAAAGTCCACACCTAGCAAGAGTTACATCTCCCCAGACTGCAGAGACCCCGGGTGTCCAAGGGTCCCCAGTTCTTCAAGGGAAAATGAGCAGAGGCAAAACCCCTTTTGAGTCTGATCCTGCTCAAGTTTAGGGTAATCCACATGACGGATCTTCCCCAGATCTGGCAGCTGCTGAGCCAGCACTCCATCAACCCCTCAGGTGAGCTAGCAGACTGAGTTTTTGAGGCCATCCTCTTTCTTCCTTCCCCGAAGGCAAAAGAAGTTTATCAGACATGGTATAATTTTTGTATACTGAAAAAAATTCAGTTTAACCATTTGCTGTTTTTTCCACTGATAAACTGTTGTCAGAAAGCTTTCTAAAAATAAACCTCCACATTGCATGTCAGAGACTAATTCCACAGAGCATAATATCCCCCTTGTTGGAGCAAGGGTTCAGGAAATGGGGAATGCCAGTTCATTTTCTGAGCTGAAGATATTCAGACCCTGTACTGGGTTTGCGTGGCAAGGTTTTGGTAGTGGGGGAGGCTGCAGGGATGGCTTCTTTGAGAAGCTGCTGGAAGCTTCCCCTATGTCCAATGGAGCCAATGCCAGTGAGCTCCAAGACAGACCTGCTGCTGGCCAAGGCCAAGCCCACCAACAACGATGGTAGCACCTCTGGGATAACATGGTTAAGAAGGGGAAAAAAAACCTGTGCAACAACAACTGCAGCAGGAGAGAGGAGTGAAAATTTGTGAGACAAACACCTCTGCAGACACCAAGGTCAGTGAAGAAGGAGGGGAAGGAGGTGCTCCAGGAGTAGAGAATCCCCTGCAGCCCCTGGTGAAGACCATGGTGAGGCCGGCTGTCCCCCTGCAGCCCATGGAGCTCCACGATGGAGCAGATAACCACCTGCAGCTTGTGGAGGACCCCATGCCAGAGCAGGTGGGTACCTGATGGAGGCTGTGACCTCGTGGGGGAAGCCCACACTGAAGCAGGTGTGCTAGCAGGATTTGTGACCCTCTGCAGGACCCACCCTGGAGCAGGTTCCTGAAGGATGGGACCCCATAGCAGGGACTCAGGCTGGAGCAGCTCGTGAAGAACTGCAGCCCCTGGGAAGGACCCACGTTGGAGAAGTTCATGGGGGACTGTCTCCTGTGGGAGGGACCCCAGGCTGGAGCAGAGCAGACTGTGAGGAGCCTCCCCTGAGGAGGAAGGAGCGGCAGAGACAGCGTGTGATGAACTGACCACAACCCCCATTCCCCGTCCCCCTGCGCTGCTCGGGGGGAGGAGGCGGAGAAAAATTGGGGGTGAAGTTGAGCCCAGGAAGAAGGGAGAGGTGGGGGGAAGGTGTTTTAAGATTTGGTCTTGTTTCTCATTATCCTACTCTGATTTGATTAGTAATAAATTAAATTAATTTCCCCAAGTCAAGTCTGTGTTGCCCATGAGGATAACTGCTGACTGATCTCTCCCCGCCCTTATCTTGACCCACAAGCTTCTCGTTATACTTTCTGTCCCCTGTCCAGTTGAGAAGGGGAGTGACAGAGTGGCTTTGGTGGGCACCTGACATCCAGCCAAGGTCAATCCACCACAGACCCACACCTTTTCTCTCCAAAAAATGTTGGGTGTAGCAAAGACAATAGAGAATATTCCGTTTAACAGCATAATGTAGAAATAATTCTAGAAGCAGTTGTCTGGAGCCACAGACACTCAGATGTGTGTGTCCTAATACTTAATCTTCTCCGAAGAATCTGAAGTTTTCTTTTGTATGGTGGCACAGTTTTACTAGGAGTAGAAGAAAATGCTCTTTTCTAGCACTTCCTCAAGTTTATAATTCAGGGGTTTTCCTAGATGAGATGGAGTAGAACTGTGAGAAGCTGAGGAGACCAAATCAAGTTCCTGAGTTATTAATGTATAAGAATGATCACAGCACTATCACTTTCCCTTCCATTGGTCGTGCTCTAAGGAAAAGTGGTGGCTAAATGGTCATCCGTGCAAAGTCTGACTTTGTGAATGTGTTCACGTGTTAGACAACATGCTTCCTGGATCTCTGAGGGCTTATGTGGAAAACCAGTTCTAGATTATCAGCTTCATTATATATAAAGCACTGTTCTGTTAGTATCCAGTCTAGATAGAAATTATTACAAAAAAAAAAGTCAGTTAAAAAAGACCAAAATAAAATGAGAATTATAATTTTGGGGGTATAGTTTAAAAGCTTGCATCAAATGTTTTTATGTAAGTTATATAGTGGTTATAAAGAATTATCAAGGTGTAACATGCCTTACGGATAGAAAAAGGATAGTTTTCAGGAGAAAATGCCTTTTTCAGAATCTCAGGCAGCATGTAATTGGCATTTATCAGGTAAGTCTATTGGTAATATTCTGGTGATCACACTGTCACCATGAAATAAATCAATACACTTATTCTCTTTATAAAATTTAAATTGCATGATATATGTGAAACGTTAACATGATAAAAAGTATATTGCTGAGGACGGGACACGGAGTTTGCAATGCTCTGCTTAACATCTCTGCTTCTTAAATGTCTTGTGGGAGCTTTTTCGCATTTTCTTTATTGCTCTGGCACAAAATATAATAACACAATCTTACTACAATTCATTCACTCTCAAGAATGTGGTCAAACCATTTACTTTAGGATCTAAGCCAAGTGCTCTAAATCATCTGTATTGGAATAATCATTTTTCTCTCCATTGACTAAGGAAATTAGGTCCCTATCTTTAGTCCTCTGAGTCACAACTAAATTGCATGCCTAAAATCACCTAAACAAAACATGCTCAACATCTGGATTACTCAGAAGAATCCCTGTGAATCTTTGATTTTCACATGTTCTTTGGGTACATTTTATGTAAATGTTTTTCCCCAAGATATATATTACTTCACCATGTTGGCACATACTGAAGCAGATTATTATTTGTAAAGATAAAAATGTGAAATCATCAAGTACAAGTGCATCATAGTTTACTGTTCTTTGTTTTAAGTTTTGGTTTACTGTATGCAGTTTCCTTAAAACACTTGTGATTTAGTTTGTGATATAGACCAAAAAGTAATGATACAACAGGATGGCAATTAGCCTCACAAATATAGTGTCTTATACTTTACAGCAAGGTTAATCAACTTAGCAAAAATGGTGTTTATGTCTTCCAATTTAAGTGTTTAAAGGTGTGATCTTTATATAAATACTCCTCCTTTTGCAATGAAATCTGTTGGTAGTGAGTACTTAATTATAGATCCTTCTCTTGAGAGCATTGGCAATCACATTTATAAGGTCAACAAATCTGCTGTGAAAGCCACTGAGAAAAAAATAATTGTCATGAATTTGAGAAAAAAACTTGAAGGAGTTCCTTTAGAAAACTTCTGCTATTTTCTTTTTATTTTTATAGCATGCTTTATGCAAAAATTCAACTAAACGTACTTTGGACTCAGCGAAGATAGTTTCAAAACTGCTTGGTATCTGCAGCTCCTATTGCTGTCAGTAGGAACCTTTGGATTGTTGCAAGCTCTTTTTGGGAATCCCATTCAACGCTCTTACAAAGAGCGCGGCACTCCTGAAAAATCTGACTACAACTGTGGTTGTTAGGTATTTCTGAAAATCATGAGCCTAAACTATTGTGATTATAATTAGACAATTAGATTATTACATATGGTCTGTTTCACGTCATGCTGCACTGCAGCCTCTGAAGTTTCAGAAGGTGAGCCCACCACAGTTGGAAGGGAAAAAAAGGCAGATGCTGCCAGAAAGGACAGGGAGGCAACAAGTGACACTGTAGCCTGTGAGTCACTTTGCAATCAGTTCTCAAGGCACTGCAAGGCAACCCCGTGTTTTTCAATCTGTAGCCCTAGCTACTCTTCAGTGTCAGAGGGTGGGTGGAGATGCATGGTGCTTTTAAGCCATCCCAAGGTTACTGTGGATAATTTCATGCATCCAACCTAAATACTCTCTGTGTTTTGAATGAATAATTTCTTCACCGCTCCCCACAGAAAACACCTTGGGGTGGAATGTAAGTCATGATTCCTGCCAAAGGTTGTTGGATTTCTATGAACTGTATTTTGTTTACACCTTCTATACAGAAGGTAGCAGATGTAAGATACAATTATGAATTATAATAATCTACTATGATGATAATGTGTTTAAAAATAATTGACCTATAAATCTTGCTGTTAATGATCAATTACCACATAAACCTGATCATAGGGGGAAAATGAATTGGATAAGTGCAGACTAACAACAGAATTTTATGACCAATAGATAATATTTAAGTTCTAACCACTATTGTGCTCATTTGTATTTCTTGGACTACCGCTTACTGTGCAATCAGAGCATTACATTTTACCTAGTGACAAATTACCTCTATTTTTCATTGGTTATGGAATAGTACCAAGAAATATCTATATTTGCTTTCACACTCTTCTTTGCAGCTGAGGGTTCAGTCTCTCTCAGTGTAGAACTCTAAAGGCATTTTTTTACATTCAATCAGGACTCCAAAGTGTCCTCTGAAAATAGCCTTTGCTAGTTATGTATTTGAGAAAGTTAAAAAACAATACAAGTGTAGCAGACATAAAATTTACTAAATATTTAGTGTTTTGAGAATCAATGGGAACTCTATTTCTCCCTGCAGGTTATTTCCCATTTTTTTTTCAAAATATTATGCTTCAGTTGTGTTTTATGTCATTGTTCAGTCTGAATCAAATGTTTCACTCTTCAAGATGCTTTATGATCAAGAACATGCAACAGTGACAGCTACCAAAAAAAAAGAAATTTCTAGGGAGCTTTTACTAAGACTGGGGGTAAATCAGCTCTTACTGAAAGTGCTTGAAGAATTCTGATGTGGAAAAGAATAAGAAAAAAGTAAGAGGAAGTTGGCATAAGTGTAAATCGAAATCTGTATAGATGTCGAATTTTATGTTAACTCACTAACTCCTTTATGTTGCACACATGAATAGTAACAGAAGCCTACTTAACTGTCAGGTGCTGTGACCCAAGGTGGGCTGCATGGCCCGGGTCGCAAAGCATAGGCTCAAAAAAGCTAAAACTGTGCAAAGAAATTTCATGTACCAGCTGTACTCTGCAGCGCAGAAGCTAGCCAGTATAGAATGCCCTATTTCCATGTTATTAAATTCTTTTACCCACACCAAAATAGGTCAGCTTCATGGAAAGTGACTGCACAGAATAGTTTCTGATCTGTACTAATTTCCCCAAATGCCCTGAATTTATCTGAGAAAGCTTTACTTGGTGTTCATCAGAACTGTGCCCAATGACTGTGCTAAGGCTAACAGTACGGATGATTTAAATGTTCAGGAACTTTCCCCAACACTCTCATGTCCTTCTTTAAGTCTTCAAAGCAAAATAAAATGAGCCACTGTATACCTTCTTCTAGTCTATGTAAAAATGTCTAAACCAGCACTGATTAAGTAGTGGTTTAGGGAAAAAAAAAAAAACAGAGGCTTTTTTATGACTAGCCGTCAAACATGTAGCTAACTCAGGTGGGTCAAAGAGAAACAGCAGGCAAGGGGCACTGAGCTGACCCTTGTGTAGTGTAGTGGCCAAACCAAGGCAGAGCTGTAAAGAGCTTATCTGGGATGGTGAAGACCAGTATAGCAAAATACGGAGAGACTCAGACCTGGGAGTGAACCAACAAAGGATAAATTGCTTTAGCAGTGTTATTACTGGGGATAAAAAAAAACACTTGGGGAGGAGAAGGAGGAGATGGACACACTGCAGTTATAAGATGAACATGAGATCAAGGATAAATTTGTGTCTCTTTTAGGAGAAGGGAGACAACAGTGCATGTTGAATGTAAGGATAGACAGGGTGAGGAGGAAAGAGAAGTCCAAGGAAGGCGGAGATGGAGATACAGATAGCAGTTGTGAGACTTGTAAGGAACCTGGATTAAAGAGGAGTTACCCTAAGTCCTCCTGTGATTCCCGTAAGAGCACTGTACAAAACTAGTCTGCTAGTATCTATTAACGTATGGATTTGGCTATTGTTTTGCTGGTGTTAAAGCTGTAGTTTAGTAACTCACTGAATTACCATCCAAAATTACAATGACCTCTGCATGGCTGCTGGTTTCATGATTGGCTTACAATTGCATGGGGCCTTTTCTGGAGCTTTTGCATTCCTGTCTTCCATCACTCCTTGAAATGGTTAGTTAAAATACATGTTCAACTCAAAAACAGAGTTTTAGTTTATCCAAAACTCACAGGTAAATGGAAATCAGACTTGATTAAGATTTGCTGACAATAAAAGATTTAAGCTTGGTTTGCAAAACCAAGCTGGTTCTTTTTCCCCTTTATGTCTTATGGCATAGTGGCTCAAAAATTTACAAAGATGGAGTAGACCAGGATTCAACCTTCCGCCCCTTTCTGATTCAAAGCAAGCTCTGACTCCGTCTCCCACCTAATCACTGCCTGCAGGCTAGTTTGCAAAAATCTGTCCACCTGTCCTGTGTAAGTATCTCCCATTTGGTATGAAATAATTAGTTGCTGGAACTGAATTAGGGCATCTTGTCTGCCAGGCAAATTCTTTAATCAATGAGAGAGAGACATGTTTTCATTCTGAGAGCCAATGAAGATACAAGTGCTGCATACAAAGCACAACAACTTTTAACAGGAGTACCAAGAGCAGCCATGCTTCCCTACCTAAATTGCAGTGGGTAGAATAACTTCCCAGAAAGTTGGGCAGACTTGTTAAAATACTTAATTAAGCACATCAGAGCTCTGAACCTTAATCCCAAGTAAGTTTTCTAGCAAATTGTCCAAGTAGGGAGGGAATAAATCTTGCTTGTTTTCTTTTTTTAATCAAAACCTCTGCTTTCATTATTTTGATTTTTTAGATTAGTGAACAGAATAATTTCTTAATCACACAGTCCTTTTCTGTAAATGTCTAATTTGCTTGTTGATGGAATCTGTGTTGTATTCTTCTGAAATCTTTAAAAGGAGATACCGTTACCCGAGGAACTTCTCTCTCATAGGCCACTCATCCAAAGCAGTGGGTTAAAAGATTTGTCTCTATCTCACATAGGCCAGAAGACCTTTTACTTTCACTCTGCATCTGACCCCAATTTTGCAATAAAATCTGAGCAAGACTGGTTCAAAGCCACATGAATGGAATTAGCCACATTCAGTTTACCGAGTGAATACAATTTACCTGCTTTTATATAGTAAAACCTATGCTAAATAGTATGTGCGCAATTTCTGTGATGTACCAAGCTTCCCAGAATATATAAATAAATAATTATTATAAGAGTTTTCAATCTACAGAGTTTGTATGCACAAGTATGTGTAGGCAGGCTTTTCCAAGTTCAGCACTTGGTTGTCTTTTCTTTCAAAATATTTCCACAGATTTTAGTACTTGAAAGTAAACTTATTAAAATGTGCTATGAACCAATAAATAATCGCTGAAAATAAAAGAGTAATAATATGTAAACTCTATTTCTAATATCATAATTGTGAAATAGATAATAAATCTATATAATAGATCATCCAGATAATCATACAAATAGCATGCAAAGGTTATATAATGAGGAGGAAAAAAAAAAACTAGCTCTCTTTATAAAGTTCTTTTTTACTTGCACTGAAATTCCTGAAATTACATCAATGAAAGACATTTTTTTCCGTTTTCTGAATTATCTGTTTTGTTGACTTTTCTGTTTAAGATTGTTGTATACTCTGCTGGCTCCAGTGGAGGATTTAATACATACTATGAAATGCATTGTACTGGCCACTCTTAAAATCCAAATCCGATTAGCTGCAAACTTCTACAGTATGGGTAGGCAGATGATGTGCAAGGTCCTAGGAATGATCCATCAACCTTGCTGTATTTAAGGTGTCGTTAGCAGAAAGAAGAATAGTTGCATTTCTGTTTCCAAGCATGTTAGCATTTCTGGAGATTTGCCATGCTCTTTTATGCAAACTAACTTGATGGATTTCACTGGGATGCTTCCGGAAAGACCAATGACAGCCAAAAACTGGTCCTTGCGATGTCTAGGTGTTGCTCTACAGCTGTCTGAACATTTTAAATGTGGTTGCCAACCCCCCATGAGATAATGGTTTCTGACCATCAGGCTGTTTTTAAAGCCAAGATTTACACAAGTAGACGAAATTCAACTGTTGTGTCTAAACCTTAATCAATTTTTCTTCTATTAAAAATAATTTTCAATCATTCCACTACAGTGTTGACCTCTCCTGTGAGTTGGAAATTATATGTTAAAACATAGCTTTAGCCAAATAGTTCTTTTGAATAAAAAAAGTAAATTAAAGGAGTGTCACTTTGAAAATACACACCTTAAAAATAAAACCAACTTATTGCTGACTTCATAAGACACTTGAGAATGGTCTCTTTTTTTGTTAATATCAGAATAAAAACTGTATTAATTTAAAAATTCAATTGTATTTCTTCTATATCAGGGCCTTATCCTGTAAAAGTATATTTTTGTCATATTAAAATAAAAAGACATACTATTCTTTTGACTAAAATGATTTGCATGTGCCTTTATTGCTCAGCATATAAGGATTTATTTTGCTAAATGGCTTTCACAGTCACTCTGTCATCAGTGAACAAAAGAAAGAGACAGGAGAAGTGAAGCACAATAACCTTACAAAATATGAATCAACCACTTCATTTAATTGGTTTGATTCCATAAAGTATAATTTATACCAACTAATTATACAGTTTTTGTCATTTAAATGTTGAAGTAAATAAAACCCATCCATCTTTTCTTGAAGTTTATTTTCAGAGTTGGAAACAAGCCACAGCTGTCCTTGCAGCTAGCTCAGACTGGTCTAACGTTTGATGCATTAAGGGTTAGCCCATTAGCTTCTAGGAAGGATGTGCTGAACTGTCTTTTACTTAACCAGCTATTGTGTACATGAGTAGCTGAGGGATAAAGGCCATCAGTTCCCTTCTGGACCAGGAGGCATGCCTACGGACAAATAGCTTTTATCCGCTCTTTTCTGTTCAGAGGCAATGTTGTGTTATACAAGATTTTCATTTAATTTCTTGAACATTATTGCTATGGTAGGAAAAATGCATTCTCTTCCAGTCTTTGCCTCATTTTTTTCTGGTTTTGACCAGAATCAAACTTTGCTATGAAATATTTATTTCAATATTCACAAAAAAATTCTATTTTTAACAATGAAACATGCACAATAATGCAGAAAGTCAGTGTACTAATGAAGAGTCAGGCAAGACATACATAAAACACTTTTGGAAATAAGTTTCTACTAATAAAATCATTCAGATTCATTTTTCCTGCTAGTTATAAAGAAAATATCAGTTTTCTGAAGTGTCTTGGTTGTCTGAAATGTGGGCCAACAGATACCTGTAGGTCAAACAACTCTGACAGAAATACATAATATTTAGAGGTTTCCCTACAGATTTTA
>NW_010546853.1:34440-44640 GCF_000687285.1 Phaethon lepturus
CAGGACAGTCAGTGGTTTTTCATTACTGGATGCTGATATCCCATCCAAACCTGCCTCTTTCCTTAAAGGTCCCTCGATGAGATGAAGGTGTTCTGTGATACATTTTTTTTTTGCAAGCTTATAATGTATTATTTATCAATGTAGCTTCTTCCAAGTATTAATCAAATATGTCCTCCCGCTTCTGCTGTGAAATTTTTTTTTCAGCTTAACTGAGTTCAGAAAATAAATTTAAACTTTATTCTGTGATAAATAATATCTTCTTATTTGATAAGGTAATCTATAGTATGGCATCTTTGGTATAAGTCCTTTGGGAAACAGCAGTCCTGATTATGTGATGCAAAAACATTTACCTTGCAGTTGGTGTTAAAGGACCTTCAGTCCCTTTTTTTCAGTCTGCACTTGGACTTCCTGGCTTTGTTGACCAAGGATGTGTAATACAATATTGGGGGTCTCAACTCCCACCAACAGTGAGGGCTCTCTAGATCTTGCCAGGCCTGAACTTGTCACCTACCTGGACCAGATTTTAAAGGCTTATTTTTCGTATAAATTAAAATTCTGCAAAAATACCCTTTTAGCTATTGTAGTCAAGCAAATGACAAACTCCTGACAGGTTGTTACTCTGAATCATTGCAATGTCTTCAAAAGCAAAATTGAAAAATACAGCCACTATATTAGAAATAAAATTCATACTCATCTTTTTTCCTACCAGTTATTTTTGTTTAACTGTGATTAGCCTTGTGTCTCTGTGACTATACATCATCTCACATACCACTTACTGACTAAGTATATCCTCATTGATCAGGATTTTTGCTTTTACCATTTTGATTAAGCAGAAGTCCTTAACACATCTCCCAGAAAACCCAAATGTTTCAGGTAACTGCCTGCCTTAATCAAGCTTGTTCCAATACACTGGAGTCCCCATACTGACATTTTAGCTTGTAATCTATGCTAAATATTTATTATTTTCAATATCAACACGAACATCCAATATTATTCTTTTCTGTTTTTTTGAGAGTCACTGCTATAATTCGGCTTCTGTGACATTTGATATAATAGAAAGAAAAGGTTTTCAAGCCTATTAGCATGCAAAGCACAGGACAAGCTTAGTCTCTTGTCTAAGAAAAGGATTCTTTTTTTTTTGCTCCTTCATAGCAACAATTGGTCAAAGACGTCGTAACTACAGTACATGCATTAAACGAGACCTCAAGGCTATCTTCTTCAAAGAGGATGATAAATTCCATGATTTCTACGTGTCATGAAAACTGTCTGACATTATATGAGACGCGTGTATTTTTACAACGTCATAGTAGATGAAAGCATACAATAAAACAGAAAATTAATAAGGCCCCTAACAGCAAAGAGGGTAAAATATACAACTGAAAATCAGGCACAGGGAAGAGCATTGGGCCCAAGGAACTTGCCAATGCACTGAGTTTTTCAATTTCCAGGCAGTTATTTCCTCTTGCACCTCTGGTACCGCTCCAGCAGCAGGGGTTCCAGCTGGAAGCAAGGAGCAGACTGCAGTGGTGGGCATTTAAGAAGCATTGAGGACAAGGACAGTGGGAATGTTCATTCAAAGAGACCCTCTGAGATGATTTGCTTGTTGACCAGATTTGGCGCATCTCACAAGTGTTTTGACAGGATGTCAGGAAACACAAGAAGGTGCCAGTGGCTCTAGTTCATGTGAGCTCCGACGAAATCAGGTAAGACTGGACAGAGTCCTTAGGGATGAAATTTAGGCTGGCAAGTGAAAGCCGAAGTTAAGGACATTCATAGTAGCATAGTCAGAAATTGTCTCACCATGTACAATCAGGGAGAGAAAGACAGAAAGGCAAAGTTTAAACAGCTGGCTGAGAAAAAGGTGTAAGGAGAAGTGATTTACATTATTGGAAAGCAGGGCCATTGGAAAGAATGGGTGCCCAGAGAGAAGATGCAAAATTCATATTTGCCATAGGAAGAACAGGCTTCAGAAAGTTTAAAAACTTTCCTATGTCCATTGTGGCTCTAGCTGAAAAGTTCAGGAAAATTTGCAGGTATTAGAAAGAGTGAAATTCAAAAAAATGCGGAAGTATTTTTTTCAGTTCAGATAAAGGGTGCAGTCACCAGAATTCTGCATTCTTCACTGAAAAATGCTGCAAAAGGTGATGGTAGTCCTGTAGGAAATGTAGAAATGGTAGATCATACAGAATCAAACTAGGGTCCAGGAAAGAGGAGAAAGAAGACAATACAAAGCCAAGGATTAAAATGTGAACTAGTATGAGCAGCTTTAATGCCTAATGCTAAAAAAGAGTATTAGCATAACAGGCATGTTCAAAATCCACAGGAAAGAAGAAAATCAGTCACGCAGTCCAGTACCAAGGAGCAAAATACACAGGAAAGGCAAAGTAGACCTTATCAGTGGATGGTTGTTAAAGGAAGCTCTAAGTCAAATATGACTTGAAGAAGAGAACAGTATTAACACTAGCTAGTCAGGAAAAGTTCTTGAATTCTTCTACATTTTAGAGCAATCATAATGAATTTAATATCTGTGCAGAAGCAATAAGAGCCAAAATTACATGATGGTTGTACTCAGTTAAATTAAAGAAAAAAAAAGGGAATAAATAAAACTGAGTAATATTTCTATTAAAAATACATATGGATAGCCGAGACAGTTAAATCACTGTGAGCGGTGTGGATGCTATCTAGGGATGCCATTTTGAAGACTCACAGCAAATGTGCAGCACCCATTAAAAAGCAAGTCAGTAAGGATAAACAACATAGCTAATAAAAGCAAGAACATATCTTTCAAAGGAATGAAGTTGTGTCTCAGGGAGGACAATAGAAAGAACCATAAAATCTGCTTTATCTATAAAACCACAATAACAAAAACAAAAAATGTGTTTGAATAAATCTCTGGCAAACAAGCTAATACTATTTGTTTTTAAAAGACATCTGGAGGCAAAAGCCTGAGAAGAACTGTGTAAAGCCAACTCAAAATTGAGATATAGAAGGCTCAGAGAAGATAAGATCAAATATGTAAAAGTGAATACATTTTTTTCTTTGTGTTCAGTGTAGAATAGCTGGGAAATTTTTCTATCCTAGAACCCTTATTTATGGGGGACTCATGAGAAGGTTAAATTAGCTATAGAAGCAGTTGTGGAACGAACAGACACAACAGTAACACATCATTTGGATTAGCTGTTACATGCCCAAGAGCCTGAAGGATTAAATAAGTGAACTATTATGATGTGTAATATTTTGCTTCAAGCCACTGTGGCACATAAAGGCTTGGAGGTGCTACTATGACGCTGATTTTTTTCCCCAAGGTTTCCAGGGAGTTCAGGAGAGCTGAGGATGGACATGACTAACATGCACAGGGCAAAAGAGTAGGAGCCGGATTAATGGACTCATGGAGAATATCCCATACTGAAAAAATCTCAAAACAGCTTTTCTAAATAAAGATCATATTTTGCAATGTTTTTTGAATTCTTTAAATAAGTCAACATGCAGGTAGATAGTTAGGGAAGGATTCAAAACAAATGAGGGGAAGCCGTTCATTGTGCAATATAGGATTAATCTGTGCACCTCACCAACATAGGATGTTGTGGACTCTGGAATTTTATATAAGTTTCAAAGCAACAGGACAACTTACTGTAAGAAAAATCTATTGCGTGTTGTTAAATACAAAGACACCATCTGGGCTAAAAATCGTTAGAAACTGAGGAAATGTTCTGGAGTATTGCTTGGCCTGTTCTCATGCAGACCCTCTAGATGTCAGTGTAAGAGACAAAAGGCAGGGCCAGACACATCTTTTTCTTAACGTGGTCATTCTTACCTGCCTGCAGAAATGCAATTTTTTTTTTTTTTTTTTTTTTTACAGAATCACAGAATCACTAGGTTGGAAAGGACCTTCAAGATCATCAAGTCCAACCATTAATCCAGCACCACCATGTTCCCTAAACCATGTCCCAAAGTGCCACATCCACACGTTTTTTGAACACTTCCAGAGATGGTGACTCCACCACCTCCCTGGGCAGCCTGTTCCAATGCCTGACCACCCTCTCGGTAACGCAATTTTTCCTAATATCCAATCTAAATCTCCCCTGGTGCAACTTGAGGCCATTTCCTCTCGGTCTATCACTAGTTACTTGGGAGAAGAGACCAACACCCTCGTCACCACAACCCCCTTTCAGGTAGCTGTAGAGAGCGATAAGGTCTCCTCTCAGCCTCCTCTTCTCCAGACTAAACAACCCCAGTTCCCTCAGCCGCTCCTCATAAGACTTGTGCTCCAGACCCCTCACCAGCTTCGTTGCCCTTCTCTGGACACGCTCCAGCACCTCAACGTCCTTCTTGTAGTGAGGGGCCCAACACTGAACACAGTATTCAAGGTGCAGCCTCACCAGTGCTGAGTACAGGGGCCCGATCCCTTCCCTATGCCTGCTGGCCGCACTATTTCTGATACAGGCCAGGACGCTGTTGGCCTTCTTGGCCACCTGGGCACACTGCCGGCTCATGTTCAGCCGGCTGTCAACCAGCACCCCCAGGTCCCTTTCCGCCGGGCTGCTCTCCAGCCACTCCTCCCCAAGCCTGTAGCGTTGCATGGGGTTGTTGTGGCTGAAGTGCAGGACCTGGCACTTGGCCTTGTTGAACCTCATACAGTTGGCCTCTGCCCATCGATCCAGCCTGTCCAGATCCCTCTGCAGAACCCTCCTACCCTCCAGCAGATCAACACTCCCACCCAACTTGTTGTCATTTTCATACTGAGGAAAAGAAGAAGAAGAATTTTTATATGAGAGAAAACTGTAGTTTCAGGTCTGGTTTGGTACCTAAGGAGCATCCGTAATACATAAAGTGGCATTACAATTCATGTGCAAGAAAAGAGATACAAAGCAAAAAGCTGCCACGATCTTACTTCAAATTCATATGAATGTTCTCATATGAATTTGCCTTACTAATAACTTTTAGCAGCTAATTGTTTTGGCATAATTATCAAGATTTATGCTTGATTAGTGCCTGCATTTCAAAGGTACAGAATATACAAAGCTTCAGTAAATTTAAGGAGAGCAGCAAGTGACAATCCTGCTAATCATAAACAGACTATGAAACTCTTTAAATTAGCATATTTCTCAGAAGCATCATTTAAACTAATTGATATGAAATGTTATAAATTGTCAGTGGATGATCACTATTTTGAGGTTGTAAGTGTTTTAAGGGACAGATATAAACTTCTGGGCCAATACATGTAAAAAATCTGCTCCTGTTGATTATAACAATGCTTAGCATAAACCAGCTCTGTCTTTGGTATCTGGAAGTCTCAGGTTATAACCTTTTGTCATTTGAAGGGGATCATCCACTTTCCCTTGACAAAACAGTATTTCCCAAATCACTTTTAAAGTGTAAATGAAATGAATTCTCAGGCTCAGGCTGGACCTGTGGAATGATGATATATTTTCTCTTAAATACTTAAAACTCATATTTTCAAACTGAGCTTTACATTATTCAAAAAAACCCAACAATATATTCTAAATTTTTTCACAATATACTGTTCTTCTTTCTGGATCTCAATTCCTTATTTAAAAGATTTTTCACATCAATACTTTCAGTCATGCTGATTTGAAAATTAGTGTATTTGGAATACAACGTACTCTTAGGAAATCTGGGTGGGTTGTCATTAACATCCGTGAGAGTGATGTTTACAGTGGTAGTACCAGCTAGTCCTCCCAGCTGTCCTCCCATGTCCTTGGCTTGGATTAGAACTTGATATTGTTCTTTCACTTCTCTGTCCATATTTGGCAAAGCTGTTCTTATTACACCTACGAGGAGAAATGGGAAAGAGAAAGAACAAGTAAACAAAGGGCTGTGATTGTCTACTATTACACTTTAAATACATTATTACATTTTAAATATATTATTACATTTTAATACTGGATCTCTTGGACCAGAGATGGAACTCTTCCTAAAGGGTTGATAAGAGAGGAGTTCACACAGAAACATGCAAATCACTGGGGCTTTTCATAAGTGTGCTCGTCAGCTATTCAACCATTCAAAATGACTGCTGTGCCTTTTCAGCCAGGACATGAACGGCTGAAAGAGAATGGTGCATTTTCACGACGGATGTGAATGGCATGAACATAGGTTTGCACATCAGGACTGAAGGATGATGCATTGTGCAGAGTAGGGCAATGTAGAAAAATATGGCAATGAATTTCAGAGCCTGCATCTTCAATTGTTTCCAACCAGTCATTTACCATCACAGTTAAGCTACTGTAGGGCAAGACAATATTCCTTCTGTACAAATGGAGGTCTTTATTAGAAGACTCTCCTTTGCTTGAGAAAATTTTCTTGATATAGGACATAGATGCAGTGAAAATGTTAGGAGTTTCCTTAAAGAAATATAATCAAAATATCATGGTAAGACATTACCCAAATGATTCTTAATCTTCAGTAATTTTTGATAGCTGATGTCCTAACAGGTATGCCATAATCTCCCTTCTGATATGTTAAGAATGTATATGATAAAAGGAAGGCTTGTAGAGAGAGAGAGGTAATATTGATCATAGGATTAGCTGATGAAGTTGTAAAAAGCTATAAAGTTTGGTCACTCAAGCCTTTCTCTTGAAACCAAATGTAGAGGAGAAAATACATTTCTCTGTCAAAATTCTACAAGTGTATATTACATTGCAAAATGTTATATATTCAGCAGTAGTTTTCAGAAAATGGCTAGATGCAGACTGGTGCAGATAGCATGCACAATTGAAAAACAAACCAGTTGGAAGCATGCTTCTCCTCTAAGTTATTATTGCTTTAGAAAATATTATTTGCTAGTATTAAACTGTTTGGGTGTAAAAGCAGTCTTTTTCCCCTGGTGTTATAATGGGTCTGGAATGACAAGAAACAAATTTTAAGCATCATTCTTGCGCAGAGAGGTGGTAGATGCCCCAGCCCTGGAAACATTCAAGGTCAGGTTGGACAGAGCTCTGAGCAACCTGATCTAGTTGAAGATGTCCCTGCTCATGGCGGGGGGGGTGGACTAGATGACCTTTAAGGGTTCTTCCAACCCAAAGGTTTTATGATTCTATGATTCTTATCTTTATAGCAACTAACCACTGCTGTGTTAACAAGTAATAATAGGAACTATTCGTTTATAGTACTTTTCAGAGTCTAGAAATAACTTTGACCTAAATCTGCAATTTCTGGAACTTATTAAAAATTCCCGCTGAATTGAATCGTATAACAATTTCCCTTCTCTCTACTTGTAACAGTGATGATGATAACAACATTAATAATAACAACTATTTTCTGCCTCAGCATGGTGTATACTGTACTGCATAGATCAGGAATATGACTAGCAAACACTTAAGAACATTTAGATATTGCAACCCTATCCTTTTGAGCTTTCGAAAACAATCAGTGTTGTTCAATGTTTTCTTTGTTCCAGACAGAAACCTTGAATTGTAAAAGTGTAAAAATTTGTTCATATTCATGTGTTATTCATTAAAAAATATTTTTGTAAATAGGGTGAACATTACTAGGTTTTCTTTTGAATATCTTAACCCATATTTTTGCATTGTGGAGACTATATGTTCTACAGTATTTTACAACATGCTTGGTGTGCTCATTCTAAGGACAAAAGAGCTACAAGAATTAAAGACTTCCCTTGTAATACTAGCAAAACAAACCAACAGTAAGTAAAAAAACTGAAAATGGGCAGATAGTAGGCTGTGAGCAAGAGATGCAGTTCATCTGATTGTTATTCCAGTTTTAGGTACAACTGAGTGGCCTTCTCAGTTAGAAATATTCCAGATGGTCTTCAGAAAATGAAGAATTGGCTGTCACTCTAGTACTAAAGTTCCCAGTCACCCCCTATGTATTCCTGTGGAAGTATAAGGTCATTCTATATACTTTTCTGTAAAAAACTTTGTCTCCTGCAAAAAAAAAAAAAAAAAAATCACTAAGAATAATTTTCCTGTCTAGCAGTTCATAGGCAATTTCCCTTTTTCTACCTACTCAATTTCAAAAACATAAAAAAAACCCTGAAAAATACTATTTCTACCAAAATCATCAGTTCATATGGACAGTACATTTAAAGTTATCTAACCAGCAAGATATAGAAATAAAATGGAGGTAAAAATCCATGGGAAAGAAATTACTACAAATTTTGGTATTCCAGCTCTAGCTTCACAAAAAATATCCAAACTTTAAATCAAAGGTTTGTTGTGATGTAGAGGCCTCATCTACATCTAATGGTGTTCTGAGTGTTTTTAAGTCCTTCAACCTTAAGATTTTACTATAGCGATTGTTCAGCTCCAGAATTTTCAATTTTGATTTTTTTTTCTTTGCAAATGTCATCAATATCAAATGTGCAGAAAAGTATGCTCTCAATGAGGCTGCTGAAAATTGAAAATAGTATGTATGGAACCTGGGCCTAGAGATATACTCTGCAAATTTATTGAGCCATAATTCAACAGGAGGTGATCCACTTACGTGAAAGAGAAAATACAGGTTCTGTGAAAAAACTCCTGAATAAATATTAACATCAATACTCCTTCTGACACCAATGTGGATTTCAAGAACATAACTGAGATCAGAATATGGACTAGAATACTGCGTGTAAGAAAAAATTGGAGACGTCTAGCCATAAATAAGAATATTGACCTCATAAACACATCAGAAAATTGGGTGGAAAGAAGTTTGTCAAAAGGACATTTTAGTAGCAGAACAGAACGTACAGAGGAAAGATAAGGGAGGTTATCTGTCTTAAGAGAAGTGCTCTATGTTGAAGGAAACTCACATTAAAACCAGAAGAGCAATTTCTTAGCATCAAAAAGTAACCTGCACACACAAGATTTGAGGCCTTAAAATGTACCAGTCCAACAGCTGCTCTCCAGCAGGGACTGTAATGCATTTAACCTTCCTGCAAGAGCAATAAAAGCTAACTCTCCCACTTCCACGTAGTTTGCTTACCTCCAGCAAAGCACTGCAAAAAAGTGGGATGTCAGTAAAGGAGTAAAGCAGCAGCTGTGACATTCAGACTCATGAAGGTTAAAAACTCTTTAAGTGTACTAGATTCATATCAGAGTAAATATTTATCACCTATCAGGAATGATTTGAGAAAGAAGCATGTGTAAAGTCACATGTGTGCAAAACACAATCCTTATTTCACATATAAGGTTATGGTCAGTGGTTTCACCATTACCACTTTGCAATGAGATCCTGAGGTAGTAATAGAAATTTCCACAAACATGTCAGCTTTTGTGTGGTAGAAGCTAAAAAGTAAACAGAATGTTTGCAACTGTTTGGAAAGGAACAGAGAACAAAAGTGTTATGATTAAACCATTTTATACATCCATATGAGCTGCCTTCTGAATACTGTGTGCCCTTTCTTGTCCCTAGAAGGAGGAGAACCTTTGGTCCAACCTAGTATGGATGTTCTTAAGTTCTTTAAATAACTACAATGGAATGTCTCAAAATCTAGAATGCACGAGATGGCAAAAAAAAGCCAGTAACAGCAACCTAAAAAATGCTTATCCATCTGCCAACAGTTCTGAGTTTGTCTGTCATTTTGCACCAAAATGTCTTTCTTCCTCTTTCCTGTCAAAAAAACTCAAGACAGGTGTCTGACAGCAAAACTCTGTACTGAAAAACTACTGTACCATCTCCTCAGTCATAAAATAAAGAATTGGAAATGTCAGATGTGTAGCACTGCCCAAGACTTCTGTATTTTAGAGCAATCATTAAGCAGCATCCTGTGCCTTATTATTCACATACTGTTTATCTCTTAGTCACTGTTACACCCCAACTATTTGTGACCTTTATATATATATAACATATTGTGACCTTTCTAATGTAAGAAAGACAGGTTATGGCATGTTCTGGTTTTGGCTGAGATAGAGTTAATTTTCTTCCTAGTAGCTGGTATAGTGCTGTGCTTTGCATTTAGTATGAGAATAATGTTGATAACACGTTGATGTTTTAGTTGTTGCTAAGTAGTGCTTATACTAAGTCAAGGATTTTTCAGCTTGCCATGGTCTGCCAGTGGGGAGGTGCACAAGAAGCTGGGTGGGGACACAGCCAGGACAGCTGACCCAAACTGGCCAAAGGGATATTCCATACCATGTGATGTCATGGTCGGTATATAAACTGGGGGGAGTTGGCTGGGGGCACCATGGCTTGGGAACTGGCTAGGCATTGGTCAGCAGGTGGTAAGCAATTGTATTGTGC
>NW_010546854.1:0-1138 GCF_000687285.1 Phaethon lepturus
GCCCCCAGCCTCAGGGTAGCACAAGGGAGAAGTCAAATGCGCAAAAAATCCTGCTCAACGTGCAGCCTTGACCAGGTCACCAAGTAAATTAACATTCAAGAGCAATACATCAAGATGCTGCATAAAATTCCCTCCGCCGTTTCAGAGAGATGATCCAGGTTGTTAGAGACCTTCGAGCAGTAGCTGACTTTTCCAAGCAGTATCCCAACTTGACAGTTATTGCACAGGCTGCTGTGTAAAGGTTAATGAAATTGGCTGCCCGGAGGGGTTGTACAGGAATCAGCAGGTGGAATTAAATGCAACAGATACCAGCAGAAGAATGGGAAAGTAGCTTAAAGGGACAGGGTGTGTTTGAGCTGCGGTATTTAGGGCACTCTCTGCTGAAGGGTTGAGTTTTTAAGCCTTTTAAAGTCAAAAAGGTTTGTATGAGTTATATTTCTTTGCAGCGGTTCTGCATTCGAAACTCTGGCATAAACAGCATGGGGTGGCATGTGGTGCTTTTTGAGAGTATTTACGGTCCAGTCACAGACGTGAGTGTTAACGCTAATGTGTCCTGTGACCAGGGGGAGGTGTGCTGGTGCAAGAGGTCTTGGGTGAGCGTAAAAGCAAGTGTGATTACAGAGGAAGTCAACATCTCCGGCTCCCCTCCCCAGCATCTTGTGGGAAGGACTGAAAACAGCAGCAGAAGCGTCGTACTGGATGCAGTGGAGCACGGCTGTACCTTGTATGAAAAACATGTGTACTCGATCCTTACTTGAAGGGTTGCTAAAGTACTTTTGGCCTCTCAGAAATGAGGAAGGTACATGTGACCAGTTAAATTTCACGTTTGCTGCATACATACAAGTTTAGAATAGTGGGTTTTGGCCCAGCCACAAGACGTCCTGAGATCAGTATTAGATCAAGTGGGATAAATTGCTTCCAAGGAGTGTCTGTCACTTCCTAAAGAAGTTGAAAAGACATGTCAACTTTTACATGTCTGAAGTCAGAAGAGATCTCAGTCCTATGGGGAGATTTTGTAAAGCATTTAAGAGGATGAAACAGAAGAGCAGTTAAACTGATCTGTTGAGTTACGTACTAAAATTGCATGTATGTGTGTTAAATCTCTCAGGCACTTGAGAAAATAATATCCTTCTCAGAA